>NC_062560.1:98334392-98635822 GCF_016906955.1 Phacochoerus africanus
TTATGTTGTCTCCTTGACAGTTCCAGTTTAGGGACCTTTGGCATTTACATTATTCCTTTTATTCTCTGGAGTTTGTTGTACAGTGAAATAATGAGCCATCAAATAATATGTGATGACCTGAAATAGTTGCTGTAGCTGCCCAAGATGCCAGACATAGAAATAGTTTAAATCCTGACATCTTGATCATTTCATTGAACAAAAATCCAAAGTAATAACAGTTGCCAAAAAATGTAGTGATTATAACGTTGAGAGATTTTTTAAGTTAATGGGTGTTTTGATAACCATATCTAATAGTGAGTAGATACATATTAACTCTGAAAATCATTTTCCTGCCATCCTAAACTTTGCGGGTGCCTACTATATATAAGGAAGAAAATATATAAATGAAATTGATCTAACAAAATGACTAAGCAAAAAGGCTCCATTTGTAACTCATTATTCTCCTTAATCTTGGGATATAAACACTTTTGATTGTCCATAGCCATTATTCCATGCTGAAAATAGAAATGGGTTCTACCTCAAGAGGGAAGAGAAGACACACTTTTGCAAAGGAAAAGTGGACTTCAAAATATTTCCATTTTTATTCACTTTGGAAAAATCATTGCTAAATCATTTGAAAAGAAAGAATTCATTGTGATCTGCAGGAGTGACAACTTTTGAATGGCAATATAGATGTTTTTCTTTCATGAGGATTTATTAATTGCTGAAAGAATTATTCATGAATTTTTAAATAGAAATGTGTAAAATCACTGCTCCTCACAAAAGGGCTTAAGTAATTTATTATTGCCCTATGATACTCTGGTTTTTGGTTGTTTGCTTGCTTGCTTTTTACTTTTAGATCAGAATGAATATGTTCTAGCCATGAAAATTTTTTTTCTAAAAAAAGCAATTTCCTTGGTTTTCTTTACATGAGTTTCTATGTGTTATAAAAGAGGACATTAAGATGTGTTTTTAAAAACTGCTGTTAGTAAATATGTAAACTTCATATTCTTTTTAATTGCCTCAGAAGTCTGGAAAATCTTTAGGTTATCTTTTTCTTCTTTGAATAATGTTTGCAGGAAAATAAGTCAAAAAGAAATGCAGTCCCATGCACTTTTATCACTTCTTTGAAAAGCACAAGAACTGTAATATAAAATGAGCACAGCTTTGCATAGCTAGAATGACCTGTTTCAGGTTTACAGAATTCATAAAATGGTGACCATATGCAGCCTTCAGTTTAAGGAATTTCTGATCTACTTAACGTGTATGGGTGGAATATGGCTGTTTGTCCAAGCTCAGCAAGGCGTGAAATAAAAAAACCACTCACCATTGGTGATGGATAAAGTGCAAAAGAAAAAGAAAAAAAATGCTCTAAATGAAGGGTTTTTTAAAATTATTATTCCTAAGAAACCATCAAAAGACCACTCTGGAATTATCAGTTTGTGAGCTAGAAACTAGGCAGATAACAGGTGGTATGAGTATATGAGTATGAAATTCAAGGGCTAGAAGGAAAGAGAGATTTGCTTACTTGAAATCTTCCTCTAGCTCAGTGTTTGAACTCCTTAATTAAAATACCAAGCAACTGTATTTGATTTCCTCTCTGTAATAATAAAGGCGTACACTTGAAAAAGTGCCTGACACATTCAAGAAATATATTGTGATTTGTGTTAGATGTGTGTGTGTGTGTGTGCATTTATTGTGTTTGCAGAGCCAGTACTGATGGTGGAAATGAGAAATAGGCTGTGGGAATGTTGTGAAGGACTAAAGATTTTGGACTTTATTCTGTGTTTAATATAGAATTCTTGAGCTGATGGATAACATGAGCCTATCTCATGCAGGAAGTAAGCTATAGTGGCAATATGGAGAAGAATTGGAGAGAGCAAGAGTCTAGAGGCAAGAAGAATTATGTGAGACTATTGGAATAGTCTAGACAAAAGTTGATGAGGGCCTACAGAGGAAGAGGGAACAGATTCAAAAATCTTCAGGAGTTCCCGTCGTGGCGCAGTGGTTAACGAATCCGACTAGGAACCATGAGGTTGCGGGTTCGGTCCCTGCCCTTGCTCAGTGGGTTAACGATCCGGCGTTGCCGTGAGCTGTGGTGTAGGTTGCAGACGCGGCTCGGATCCCGCGTTGCTGTGGCTCTGGCGTAGGCCGGTGGCTACAGCTCCGATTCAACCCCTAGCCTGGGAACCTCCATATGCCGCGGGAGCGGCCCAAGAAATAGCAAAAAGACAAAAAAAAAAGACAAAATAAAAAGAAAATGAAATAAAAAAAAAATCTTTTCATAAGCTTAAGCTTAAATTTTAATCATCTGGGAAAACTACCAGTGAATAATATCTCAATGAAGTATTGGTTGCTTTCTTCTTCTTGGAGGGCAACTTCATTTAATCACAAGAAAATGTTCAGCCCTAGAGAATAAAGTACTTACTCGTACTTTAACCATGGCACAATGAAACACTATACTGGACAGAGTTAAAAATTCTATTTTTCAGACACCAGCTTTTTATGACAAAATAGGCCTTTAAAACACCAAAAGACCTGAAGATTTTAGAAATTGAAGAGCTCAGCAGATAATCTTTCACTAAAGATAAATCACAATGAACTTTATGGTGGGTAAATAATCTTGAGTACTTGTCAGTAAGGAGAAAAGAATGATAATTACAAACAGGCTGAACTTTTTTGCAGTTATTATCTGCTTTCTTAAACAGAACATAATTGAGCTCAATTCTGTGTATCTGAAATGAGGAAAAAAATGAAAATATTACTATACCTATTTCTAATATTACCACTTTTCCCTTTTATGGCTTGCCAAATCATCAAAATGGACCTCTAGGCCATGGCTATAAAAACGGTTGTCCTAAAGCACTCTATTTTTTTGTTTGTTTGTTTTCTGGAGTTCTTATGATATATAGGGACATTAATTACTGCTTTGAAACAATGCCATTTTACAATTAAATTACTTTTGAACCAGAAGGTCTCACTGGACCCAGCATAAATCATGGTAAATAGACCCTGTGAATTGAGTATGAGCCAAATGATTCTTCTTTGGAACATGTATAAATATTACAGGTTGATCAGACAATATGTGCTTAAGAAGGTATTTTAAAACTGCATGTTTAGGTTCCATGAAAAAAGCACAGATGAGTGCACACACACATTCTCACATTTATAAAGACTCATGGAAAACAGACCTAAACTTAAAGGATCAAAGTAACATCGCTCAAATTCTGTCAACCTTCCTAGCTCTATTCTTACTTCTATGTTTCCAACTCAAACTGGAAAAAAAGTGATAGGCATAACCAGAAGATGTTGCTGTTGATTTAGTAGGGAGGATGGGAACAAGAGAGAGAAAACAAAGTTCTAGTGTTACAGTGGTGTTGAAAATTAGCAGCCAGACCATGCTGAGGAATGGATAGAGCCTCAATACTAATTACTGAAAAGGAAAGATAATGTTTACTTTGCTTTTTTCCTCTTGTTTTAAATTCTGGTGATCTTGATCTTGTAGGGTTCAAATAGATGAAGAATGTAAACATGATTGCAAACTGTAAAGTACCAAAGATTTTAGGGACATTATACTTTGGGATTTAGGTAACACTTGAAATGATGTAAAAACGTTCATCTCTCCTACTCAGATTTAGTTTCTCGGCTACCCACGCATCACTTTGAAAATGTTAGCCTTAAGACATTTCATTTTCATTATATAACTACTTAGAAGAGCTATGAACTTAGCTAATAAAATGTTCTTGCTGCCTAACTAATCTGACAATTAGAAGGGCTTACTTTCATCCACAAAAAGAGGTCCTCTGAGACTTCTACAAGAGTTTCCTAAAGAAAAAATACAAATAAAATATAAATGAAACAGGCAGAAATATGAAACAACAGGAAAACAAATCTGCTAAACCACAAATTGGAAACATATCATTACACTTCTTAGTAAAATGATTATGTGAACAGTTGTGAATTGAGCCCCTTCTGTGGGCATGTGCTTGATTATTTCCCTCATTCCATTGTTAATGTACAGTTGTTACATGTCCTATGTCCTCTCTTTTTCTACATGTAATGCTGGCCAATCCTTGGCAATCTGGAAGAGCATTACTATCACAGAATGTTAAATGTGAATTTAGAGATTGTCCAGTAAGAAAATCACATCCATCTAGAATGTAAGTTTCATGAAAGTAGACGCCATTTTATACTTCTGGCTGTATTCCTAAATCTAACAGCTTGAACATAATGCATAATTGCTATTTATAGAAGGGGAAATTCAGTTCTATAAACACTGAGGCTTGCCCAAGTTCATAGAATTAGAATCGTGATCTTCACTCTTAGCTTAGTGCTTTGTCTGCCATGCCACATTGTGTTTCTTTTTTTTTTAATTTCCCTCATTTAGTTTTTATTTTATTTTATTTTATTTTATTTTTGGCCATGCCGACAGCACGCACAAGTTCCCAGGGTGGGGATCGATCCCTCCCCACAGCAGTGACCCAAGCCGTAGTAGTGACAACACCAGGTTCTTAATCTCCCGAGCCAACAAGTAACACTCACATTGAGCTTCTTTAAGGATCTAATGTCATCTCCAAATGAGTAGAATCTAGGTAGAATAATATTTCCTTGGTTATTAATGCATACCTCACACTAAATCATGACTCTTAAATCTGATTATGCTGATATACACTTGGTAAATTACAAACTCTACCTACTTCACTTAGTATATCTTTGGACAGTATTTGATTACAATTTCTCAACTGAAATTTGGAAACATGGGGCAGATAATAGAATTAGGTGACCAAAATAACAAAAACAGTTATTGTCCTCTTTGAACAAGCAGTAATTAATTACTAGATCTGAAACCGCTTCTAACACCCAAGAAGTTTCTTATTGGGCAAGAATGAAAGTTAAAAAAAATCTGCAGGAGAAATTTAGGCATAAGATTAGCTGATAGGTTATATTTTGCAAGGATTGTAAGTGCTTAATTAAGTGGTCGTATATACCAAAAGACTCATGCAGAGACTCTGTTTAAAACAAACTTTGGTGGTAATAAAAGTAATGTATCTCCCTGTATCCTATTTTTGCAATTTCAAACTTAACGCTTTTCACAGAAAAAGCCTTCCATTGCCTTCTACTGACAAAACTATTGCCCTGCAGTTCATGGTGCCTATATTCAATGTCTAATTAATTCAGACCTTGCAAGAGAAGGTATTATACTGGTTAACATTGGTGACAACCACGTGGAAATCTCATTTCACCTGATTATCAATTTTGGGCTCCATCCAGAAACCTATGTCAATATTGAATTTTTTCAATAGCTTTCTTTTTTATATAAGATTTATATTGTGTCAAAAGTTATTCTCTTTCACTTTCTGTCCCCTGAGGAAGTTGGTCACCTTATTCTAAGCGAGATTACTATTTATATTTAGAATCGTTATTAAGTCACTCCCTTGGTCATTGCCAGCCTTAATAACAATTGTTATAATATACATCTATTGAATGCTTACTAGGTACTATGTACTTGCAGGATTGCATGTTTCCCACAACTCTTTGAAGTAGATATTACCTCTTTTTTAAAGTGGAGGAAACTGATACTTTGAGAGAATGACTTGTCCTAAATCAGTGAGTGGCCGATCTAGCCTTAACTTCAAGTAACACTGCAAAACACAAAAGGATAAAAGGGGGCTCAAGTTATGATTTGCAGTTAGAAAAAGGAGATAAGAAGCAATGGTGTGGTGTTTTATTCAAACTTTTGAATGAAGTGATCGCCTCTGATCATGCTTTCCCTGGTTTTGTCTTTTACCTCTCCCATTAATGTGAAAAGCACACTTCTGCGAAATCTCAGGTAGTTTAGTGATATAATCCCAGAGGGGTAATCATGATAGCCAGCTCTCTTCTTTCTATATTGGAAATCTGTGCTAAAGGGACTAGCCCTAATATTTCTGTAACCTATGAGAATAGAGTAAAGCTCATTACTGTCAAAACATGCTTCTCTCTGCCTCTCTGCTTTCTATTAACCATGTCCCCCTTTCCTTGAACATGAGGCTTCAAATACACATTTATATGGCTAGCAATGTCACAAAAGAAATAAAGAAAATGCAATCAATAACATGGGATATGGGGCACATGGATTCCCTATTTTAGTTTTTAGAAGGACTTTTCTATCTTTAGTATCCAAACAATTTAAATTAAGACTAATTCTTAGTCAAGTTTTGCCACCTAGAAAAATTAAATTGTTGGAGTTACCATATGATCCTGCAATCCCATTCCTGGGCATATATCCAGAGAAAATCTTGTTTGAAAAGATAAATGCACCCCAATGTTCACTGCAGCACTATTCACAATAACCAAGACATGGAAGCAACCTAAAAGTCCATCAACAGAGAAATAGATAAAGATGTAGTATATATATACAATAGAATATTACTCAGCCATTAAAAAAGTATGAAAAGTATGAAATAATGCCACTTGCAGCAACATGGAGGGACCTAGAGATTATCATAATAAGTAAGCCAAACAGAGAAAGACAAATACCTTATGATATATCACTTATATATAGAATCTAAAATATGGCACAAATTAACTTACCTACACAACAGAAATAGACTCACAAACAGAGAGAATTAGAGAATAGACTTATGGTTAAAAAAAGGGAAAGGGAGTGGGGAAGGGATAAACTAGGAGTTTGGGATGAGCAGATATAAACTATTATATATAAAATAAGCAACAAAGTCCTACTGTGTAGCACAGGGAATTATATTTAACATCTTGTAATAAGTCATAATGGAAAAGAATTGGAAAAAGAACATGTGTATGTGTGTGTGTGTGTGTGTGTGTGTGTATAACTTGAATCATTTTGCTGTATACCAGAAATTAATACAGAATTGTAAATCAACTATACTTCAACAACAAAAAAATGTTTAGAATGTATAAATGCCACTGATATATAACTACTTTGCATTCAGAGAAAGAATTTAAAGATTAGGAAATTCATTTCATAGGCTAACACTTGCTTTTTGGATAAAACAAGAATTGAGTACTTAGAACTGTAAAAAAGCATGTTAAAAGTATTAATGGAAGAAAAATAAGTGAATACTTTTAAAATGCTATAATTGAGATTTAATTGGTGTAGATTAAAATTTACCATTTTTCTCTCAACAATAACTTTTTATTTATTTTTTATTTTTTTATTTTTTTGTCTTTTGTCTTTTTTAGGGCCTCACCCACAGCACATGGAGGTTCCAAGGCTAGGGGTCTAAGCAGAGCTATAGCTGCCAGCCTATGCCAGAGCCACAGCAACGCCAGATCCAAGCCACGTCTGTGACCTACACCACAGCTCATGGCAACACTGGATCCTTAACCCACTGAGCAAGGGCAGGGATCGAACCCGAAATCTCATGGTTCCTAGTTGGATTCGTTAACCACTGCACCACGATGGGAACTCCTCAACAATAACTTTTTAGATGTATTTTTTAAATGAGTAGTATTATTTTAAATAGAAACTGAATATTTGATAAAACTGGACTACTTAGTATCTACAATTAGTGGGTGCTAACATTTGTATTGAAATTTCTAGATGACATTTCCATATGAAAATGTGCTTTTCATATGATTTAATATGCTGTTCTTTTTAGAATTTTAAAGTTAAGAAAAATGAGATTGCCTTAGAAATGAGATTTTTCATTCTCTTAAAAAATATTTCATTAGCTTTCCGCTGCTTATTAAGTTTTATTGTAAGGGCTTCCAACATCTTCATTGAAATAAACCTTTTCTTTCTTGCCTACCCAGAAAAAAAAAAATAGAAATCTACGATTCACTTAGAGATAAGATCTGTCTCCCTGTCTCCCTCCCCTCTTCTTTGCACCCATGCAATGCATTTTCCTTGTGGCTCTGAAACCCTATAAAATACTTGGGCACAGTAGGCTTCAGCCAGACCTCTCCTTAAGCTTCTTCTTCTTTATTTTTTTTAAGAAGCATAATAGTCAATTGCATATAACTGTTTGAAAAGGAGCAGTATGCCCTTATTCACTTCATTCAAAGGTTAATTCAACATTATTCACATGTATACAGAAGGTCCTCTTTCTGCCAAATTAGAAAGTATGTACTCATACTGATGACACCATGTAAGCAGACCTGGCTCCCTATCTTATTCCTATCATATTATGCTTACTGTAAGCATAATAATATGAGGTTGTGGAGTTCCCGTCGTGGCGCAGTGGTTAACGAATCCGACTAGGAACCATGAGGTTGCGGGTTCGGTCCCTGCCCTTGCTCAGTGGGTTAGCGATCCGGCGTTGCCGTGAGCTGTGGTGTAGGTTGCAGACGCGGCTCGGATCCCGCGTTGCTGTGGCTCTGGCGTAGGCCGGTGGCTACAGCTCCGATTCAACCCCTAGCCTGGGAACCTCCATATGCCGCGGGAGCGGCCCAAGAAATAGCAACAACAACAACAATAACAACAACAACAAAAGACAAAAAAAAATAATAATAATAATATGAGGTTGTAATTACAGTCATAAAATAAACAGATCAAATGTGACAGAGATGTCACAACTTTGTATCACTCTTGGAAGTGTGTTTTAATCCATCAGTGCTTGTTGCATGTACAATATATAAATGTTCTCTCTGTGATTTTCTTTGTAATACATGTTGAAATGCAAATAATGAATATAATAGATTGAGGATAGAAAGAGATAAATTATTTTCATACTCCTGTTCATCTATGCTAGTATATCATTTAGTCATACAAAATAATCTCATACGTAAAATGTCCCTAAATGTCATATTTGCACTTCCAAATTTTGCATCCCTAGTAAATGTAAGCTGAAATTTCATTGAAGTGTGGGGGGAGGAATTCAATATTCATGAAACTTTTATACTGGCAAAGAAGAATAAGCCTTTAAGAATCCCAGACATTCTATATTTAAAATGTTTGACTTCTGAGAATTATATTTCTACACTTAAAAATGTTGTTATGAGACTTATCTTTTAAAATAACAATATTTTCTTTACAAGTTCATCCAATTGCTAAGGTATATCCCTTTCCCTGAAAAAAATGACCTTGAATATATTTAATTAATATAAATTACATTTATATAACCTAAGCGAGCAGCTTAGGTTATAACCTAACCTAAGCGAGAACCCTTTGAGATAGTCTATACCAGCGATTAAATAAGCCACTTGATTGTTATGAACTATTTTTATATTTTTGCATCCGTTTTACCTTAGAATTCCACTGATGGATCCTAACATACTTTGTGTCATGACGGCTTTCACATTTTGTAAAATGATTTGTTTACCAAGACTGAAGAATGCAATAAAAAGACATTACTCACTGATGTAAAGATATTGTTCTAAGACCTTGTGGCCAAGTGTTAAATGTAGCTGGACAAGAATCCAAAGATTTCACTTATTTAAAAAGAGGCATTGGTTAATAAAATTATTCTTTACCAAGAAAAAGAATGCTTTGGGACGTACTTTCATTTTCTTCTTCGAAGCCAGGTGTATAATAACAGAAAATACCTGTCTTATTTCAGTCTTGAAATTTGTAAAACCTACTTTTATTTATTAGTTACCCTGGTTCTCTTATTTCATGGACAGGGGAGATATTTTTCTAAAGAAAAACAGACAGATAATTTCCACTTCCTTGAGACTATTTAAAAATACCATAAGAATAAGTGCAAAAGCTTTTTTGGCATGTAAAATATTACAGCTTTTTTGCAAAAGAGCAAATTTTTGAAAACGGGCATGATAGTGGGAGGATTGTATTTCTCCTCATGTACTTTAAAAATATGTTTTTATGTAAAAAGGACAAATTATTACAAGCTACCTTTAAAAAAATAACCATGATATAAATGATTTTGCTATTTTAAAAGTTTAATCTGATATAGCTCTCTTTAGAAGTTCCCATTGTGGCTCAGCAGTAACGAACCCAACTAGTGTCCATGAGGATTCAAGTTCCATCTGGCCTTGCTCAGTGGGTTAAGGATCCAGCATAGCCATGAGCTGTGGTGTAGATCACAGACACAGCTTGGATCCTGATTTGCTGTGGCTGTGGCTGTGACCCCTAGCCTGGGAACTTCCATGTCGCAGGTGTGGTCTTAACAAGCAAAAGAATAATTAATTAATTAAAATAGCTCTTTTTAAAATCAAAAACCTCTACTATAAAACTTTTATCTCTATGTCCAGAGATAAAACTCACTGATATAAATATTTGAATAAATACAATAGATTAAAACACTAAAATCTTTCAATAGTGATGAGTTGTAGTTCGATGCACTGGAAAGAAAGAAGAGCAATAACTGAATTTGTGTATTGCAGTCAAAACACTTTAGTAAACTAAAATTTGGTGGGCATTTTTTTCTATAGGTGATATTTGTATTTTTAAATTATTGCTTTTATTAACTTCTATCATTTATATTATATATGCCATTAATTTATGTCATTAATAAATGCCACGACAATATATTAGTGAACCAGTTAGCAACAGCTGTAAGACTGATGAATACTTAAACTTTTATTAATGGTTTCTAAATGCCCTGGGATAATTAAATTTTCTCATCCCACAAAGAACAATATTCAATTGTCTTGACTATACAGCTTATAAGCAAGATGTTAATAAAGTAGTCTTGTTTCACATATTCAATGGCACTTTGGCATTTTCGTGCTTAAAAAGCCATGGATGAGGAGTTCCTGTCGTGGCGCAGTGGTTAACGAATCCGACTAGGAACCATGAGGTTGCGGGTTCGGTCCCTGCCCTTGCTCAGTGGGTTAGCGATCCGGCGTTGCCGTGAGCTGTGGTGTAGGTCGCAGACGCGGCTCGGATCCCGCGTTGCTGTGGCTCTGGCGTAGGCCGGTGGCTACAGCTCCGATTCAACCCCTAGCCTGGGAACCTCCATATGCCACGGGAGCGGCCCAAGAAATGGCAAAAAGACAAAAAAAAAAAAGGGGGGGGGGCATGGATGAATGCAGCATAGTTCTTTATATCCTTTAATCATTGAGACCTTGTCAATAAAACTATCATTTTGTATTGTTATCACTTCAATGGACTGATCGCATAAATTCTGAATTCATCAATGAAATAGTAATCTACTACTGACAGTGACAATTTTATTATTACTGTGTGTGATTACATGTGTTAATACAGCTTTCGAGAGTTGATTTCTTTGCCTAAAATAAATAAAACAAATTAGAGGAGCCCATTACCGGGGAGATTGTCAGTCCCAAACTGATTGCCTATCCATGTCACACATTTATCTGAGGCAGTTATAATGATTATCATAGATTCCTAGGACTTTATAACAAGAAAGAATATAGTCCAATTGTTTTATTTTTAAAATGATGATTCAAATAAGTGTTTCTACCTACCCCTACATTTTCCCCATCAAAAATGTTACTACTGGAGTTCCCGTCGTGGCGCAGTGGTTAATGAATCCGACTAGGAACCATGAGGTTGCGGGTTCGGTCCCTGCCCTTGCTCAGTGGGTTAAGGATCCGGCGTTGCCGTGAGCTGTGGTGTAGGTTGCAGACGCGGCTCTGATCCCGCGTTTCTGTGGCTCTGGTGTAGGCCGGTGGCTGCAGCTCCGATTCGACCCCTAGCCTGGGAACCTCCATATGCCGCGGGAGCGGGCCAAGAAATGGCAAAAAGACAAAAAAAAAAAAAAAAGTTACTACTCAGTCAATTAAGTGTAACAGCATTAAGCCTTCAATAAAGGACAGCCGAAAAAAAGCAAATCCTTTAAAAATCAATAATATAAATTAAGGTCATTTTGAAATACTCTGACAGCCTTTCCCTATTAGCATTCACCATTTACTCTAAATATTTTATTATCTTCAGATGTGATTAAAATGTTTTTTTTCAGGAAAAAAACTTCGTTATCTAAAACTTTTGACCAGATTAGGATATGAAGATTATAAAAGCAGAGTTATGATACCTATCAAGGAAAATAGCTCTAAAACAAATACATTAAATAGCCATTGTGCAATTATGTTATAGATACAATACTTTCATAATATTTCAGATAAGAACAAAATAAATTAAATCTAAAACCTTGTGAATTTCATTTTATTTTCTTTTTGAAAGACGAATGAGAAAATTTTTAAATTATTATAATATTTGAATTTGATATATCTTATATAGTCAAAGCTTTTCTTAGGATAAATAAAATTTGTAGGTAAAGTCAATGCCTGAAATGTCATTTAGAAAATATAGCCATAGTGTAATTCATAGCACTGACTTTATTATGTTGAGATTGAGAAGAGATTTTGTGAATTAAAAATATTATTCCTGTCATTTACACTAGTTTCATTTTCTTCCCATAAGCATTTAAAACTTATTTTGGAAAATGGTATGCACAGCAGTTACTTGGTAAATATTATGAGAAATAAAGTGAAAATACATATGAAAACCTACATTGTTCAGAAAGCATCTAGGTTTCTGCTGGGTCATAGGCACAATTATATTTGTACTTTCACAATGCATTATTTTGTGCACTTGTTATCATTTAATAATCTTTCCATGTTTTATGTATTTTGTGTACTTGCATGGATTGGGGAATTTGAATGTCTTTCAGCATCACCTCAAAGTATCCTAAACCCTAGCAATTAATAGTGAATTGCTTACAAAATGTCACTTTTGTTGTATCTTTTCTGTAAAAGCATTTGTAATTCCTTTAGCAGAGAGTAGACAAGTGCTTAAAATCTGTATTTACTTTATCATGATTTTTTGTTTGTTTTTTTAGGACTGGACCCTGCTGGCACATGGAGGTTCCCAGGCTAGGGGTGGAATCGGAGCTGCAGGCACTGGCCTACACCACAGCCACAGCAACACCAGATGCGAGTCTGCAACCCACACCACAGCCCACAGCAACATAGGATCCCGAACCCACTGAGCAAGGCCAGGAATCGAACCTGCGTCCTCATGGACGCTAGTCAGATTCGCTTCTGCAGAGTCACGACGGGAACTTCTACTTTATCATGATTTATATAGCTAACAATTAAGATTAGATTATCTAACCTCAAGACCCAACCCGGTATGATCCATAGTTAGTAGGATAATTTCAGAGTAATTTAAATTTTGAGAAAAGTATTATTTTTTAGTCAACTAAATAATAGAATAGACCATTCATAGGCAAATATAAAGTGCATTAGAGATTCCTAACCTAATGTCTTTTAATGCAAAATTAATTTTATTAGCTTTCCTTTATAAATAACAATCCCATTCTTTGTCAGTTTTTAATGTCTTAGGCTCTCTTAGGCCCTTTTGTACTATGCTTCCGATTTTCATTAAAGTTATCTGTTAGATTGTAAAAAATGTTAAACTAGTCATAAATATTAAACTCTGCCCAATTGTTTTATAAAGCACAGCACTGTTTTAAAAAAATCCGGAAATGAAATTCACATTAGCATTTGGGAAAGTTCTATATCAACACTGTAGTAATTGGCCTACAGCTCACACAGCTGGCTAGAAAATGAATTATGATTACCAATTAATGATAAATATACATAACATACTGTGACATAATAAAAAAGCCATCTTATAATGTAAAAGTCAAGTTTAATAAGTAGTACGCTTAATTTAGCTATTGCTACCTGGGAATAGAAAACTCTTTTATCACTCAGTCTTTGATGAAAGCTTCACTGAAATAAGGAAATTGAGTAATAGATAGATGAGGAGAATTCTAATTTGAGCAGATTTTTATTCCTGGTCATGGAAGTGCTGATGAGAATTTCAGCTTCTGATCTACTTATGTGGAAAGATACAATACTGAAAGGAGAGAAGGGGAAAAAATGCAGGACCAAATTTTCAGATAACCCCTTTCACCTCCATCCTAAGTCCCTGTTTCTAGCCAACTCTTATTTCTCTTTCATAGTTCACTTACTATAAGGAAGTTTTTAAATTCCTGTATCTTAATGAGATGTGTTTCTTCTTGGCTCTCATAGCACCTTGTAGGTCCCTCCTTCAATAGTATATAAGTCACTGGCTTGCAATTGCCCACTTATTTTTCTGTTTCTTTTATTAGACATATCTCTCAAACCGGATAATTTAATCTTATATATCCAGCAGTTACCAATAATAGTAATAATGCTATAATAGTAACTTCTGGAGAAGTAGTAAGTATGTATTTTTTAAAAAGGTAAATAACTGTTAATTTCCAATAACCAACTTTTAATGTATAAATCTATACAACAGCCATAAAGGGCTTAAATAATAACTTTTATTCCTGTTATGATAGTGTTCCGAGGCACCACACCATCCTCACAAACCACAATTGCTGAACTTGCAAGTCTCTACCATCTTAAGGGCATGGTGCTTCTTCATAAGGTAGAGTTTTTGAGGAAATTGCAACTTAGATAAAGATTACATCAATCACTAGAGCTTTAATCAGCTCTTATTCTTAAGCAGTGGATTTTTTATTGAAGTGTCTGAGAATAGGGGAAAAAATGATACCTTTGTTTCTGTCATGATAAAAGTTCACAACAAGATAGCCATATACGGAAAAGAGAAAGGACCACAGCACTGTAGAACCAGAGCAAATCTAGTAGCATTTTGTTTGAACCAGGTCTACTTTGTATCAGTTTAGTCTCTCTGGACCAGAGGCAAGTGGTATTTCTGACAGTTATTTTTTTAATAATGAATTTAGAAGGGGGAAATCGCTACTAATGCCTACTTTCTAAAAAGCTCACAAAATTTAGACAATTGCACTTTTCAAAATGTCTGCTCAACGGAGAGAGAGAGAGTGTTGTGTTTAATGTTTAAAAAGCAAGATTTTTGGTGGCAAATGTCTCATATTCCCCAATAGTACTTTGCCATACAAATTTATCCTCTAGAGTGTGAGTGTGATCTAAAAAGGCCTACTTAATCTGGATAGAAAGTTCACTTTGAAGCTAACACAGTGTCATTCTGGTTCTATTTTACATCAATTTGGCTTCCAGAATGACTCAGTTCTTTGAAATAAGGAGATATGAGTACATTTTCTTATTTTAATTTAGTAAAATAAGCTTTTTATTTGACAATTCATCAACTTGGCTTCCAGAATGACTCAGTTCTTTGAAATAAGGAGATATGAGTACATTTTCTTATTTTAATTTAGTAAAATAAGCTTTTTATTTGACAATTCATCCTCAGTGGAATTTGGTAGTACAGTCAGGCTGGCCAAAGTCTTATTAATAAATGGAAAACTGGGAACACCTACATAACAACTACCATATCTGTGTGACTGCAAAGACAGCACCATTTTCTCCAAATGGAAGGAAGCCGGGGATTTGTAATATATCACATGATTCATTATAACTAAAACAATGCAAACCGTTAGACTACAGCTAGTTTTTATTGAATTTCAGTACAACACTAGTCTTGACATTAGTCTGTAACTTAATAGCTCACTACAATATGGTAGATTAAGTTTGGTTGGTGATACAGTCAATTTTTTAAATGAAATTAAGTTCACAGTTTTTGCTGGGGACATTTCCTGTCATTTGTAAGATAACATTTCTCATTTTTAAAAAAGTCAGTATTTATAAATGGTATTAGTTTGACAGCACTGGAGACACACTTCATATTTTTTTATTTAAATAATAGAAACAGCAACGCTGCAACTCTGCGTAATTTCCAACTAAAGCATCTGTTGTGTCTATCACTATTTTGAAAAGTCTGTTTCCTGGGTGAGGAATTATTTTGGTCAACATATTTTTGCCACATCCTGGAAAGGCAGCCTTTTTTCTTCAGAGCACTAAAGATGATCATGACACTTCCTGACTTTCGTGAGATGCAGATTTATATCTGGTTAGGAATTTCCAATTTGCACCCTCTACCAACTGAGGGCAAGAACTAAATGTCTTGACATGTGGATGTTCCTAGCATAGTGCCTGGTATTCAGGACATGATAATTTTCCTTTCCATTTTTCTTTTCCCTTCCAGAATATACCAAAACAGATAAAAACTAGCACAACATGATGTTGATTGCTTGACTGTTTTCCATCTGCTTCAATGCCTATTAAGATGTTTTTCTTTTTTATCATTTTCTTCTGATAGATCATAACAAAAAAATTCCTTATAAAAAATAGAATACTATGAAAGTACCTTATCTAAAATAATACAACTCACAAAACAAAAATAGATGAAACATAAATGACTCTTTTACTCTGTACTGAGAAATTTGTAACTAAAAAGGTAATCATCGATTCTGGAACAATAGAACAACTGTTCTTTTGTATATTATCTGATGATTAGCTTGAGATGAGCATTATAAAAATAGAACTCAGTTAATAGTGATTAAGAACAATAAGTATGAAATGTTTAACTTATTCTCTGTGATGAAAACATTAATACCTTAATACAATACTGGAAAAAATGTTTAAAATTATTAAGTTTATTGTGTTTTGAAAAACATGGCCTGCATCCTAGGCTGAGACTCCCTTTGATACTATAGGCAGCCTATTTACAGACAAGGGTTGTCTCATTATACAGGTATCCATTGAATGGGTATCACCATTTTTATTTTATCATTACAACTACATTAATAACAATAATAATCTTAATTTCTATCATTCTCAATTCTCATAACAACTCATTGAGATTGACACTATTATTACCTCCATATTATAGAAGAGGAAATTGAGGCTAAAAGTGATTCAGTGCTTATAGAACAAGGCCACACAGTGAGAAGGAAAGGGATTTCCTTTAAAAGATATATTAGAACACTGGCTTCTTTGGTTTTCTTGGAAATTATTATATGGAAATCAATTATAATTACATGGAAACCAATGGCCAACCAGTGTGTGAACTAGAAACAAGCATGTACTATTCAGTCTTATATCCAGGATTGTGGTAACATAGAAATCACACCAGCAAATGCCTGATGCTGAACATTAGAAGTGACAAAATAACAGTGTTGACATAGCCTGCTTAACATTGAAACTGAGTTAATTTTTGTTTGGCACAGACTGGTTAGAAATGTGAGTTAGGATTTTCCATATAAAACCAAAGCTTACCTGTTTATAATATAACCCTTTGCTTTTTGTTAGCTCTATATCTTTGACAAGGCAAGTTTTTAAACAATTATTTGAAATTTCTTTCCTTTTAAATTATTTCCTGTATCTTACATGTCTCCTAAATTCTATATGAATTCTTAAGAATATCTCAACTAGTTTGAGAATCTTCAATAGTATCTTCATTGAACAGATATTTACTGAACTCCTACTCTATGCCAGGTTCTGTCTTAAGGAATTTAATATCAAATATCTACACTGATAATCTGAGATATGGTTTGTATCAGTTTTGGAATTTCTGCATGTTTAAAACAAATTATTATATAATGTAAATATACTGGTACAAATAAATATGTTGTTGCATAAAACATGTTTTACTCAGATGGCTACAACTTGTTAGCAAAAAATAGTATCTGTATATCTTGTTGATATAATCACTGCTGGCTTGGGATTCTTGAAACCTTAGGAGAAAAAAAGGCAGCAACAGAAAAATGTTTCGGCTTTATTTTTCTACTAAGGGAAGACTGAATCTTCCCTAAAAGAGAAATATTATATTTCTCCTAAACTATTATCTTTATTTTCACAAGAAGAACTCCTTCAGAAGAAGTGATTATCAATTTTTCAGTATTTGTGTCTTTCATGTAAGAAGAAATGAAACAGGAATTAAGAAATGGTGTTCCTATTCCTAGCTCTACCGGCAGTGATATGTTCTAGTTAGACAAGTTAGACAAGTAGGAAGCAGAGCAAAAGAGTTGGACCCATGAGGCAAATAAGAACTTTCTCTCCCATGTAGTGCCGGAGGTCAAAAGCTTATCAAGCAAGCATTTCAGAGCCAAGAAATCAAAGTTGTGTCTGGGGAGCTAAGGCCTCTGTAGTCTCAATCTCTACAAAAGTCCTAAAACTGGGAAATTCAGATGGAGTTAAAGAATCGGAGGCATTCATTGTCAGAAGCAAATCAGGTTTTTGGCCATTTGATAATAGAAGTAGAATTGGACGGGAGCAACCTGATCCCAGTAGTCAGTAGAAGTAAGGGGCCAGAATCCCACAATGTTAGTTTAGGAAAAAAAACAGGATCTTGAGCCTGATGGTTTGCTTTCTGATCCCTTTTCCTGCTGAGAGTAGGGATCCCTGGTGCTGCAGGTGCACAGAGGAAGGGATAAGGAATCAGCTGAAGAGAAGGAACTGGAGGACTGCTGGTGTACACTGATTGCAGCTCTAGGGGTGGTAGGAGTTTGGGGATAGGGTCCAGGAATTATTCACTGTTGTATGTAGGATCTTTGTGCTGTTGTTTTTCAAATCTCTTCATTGAATTCCCAAGTCCGTTTACTTATCTCATGAGAATGAGTGCAACAATGAATTTTAAATGTCTAGATCTCTTTTGGTGAAAAGGCTCTTGAAATAAGGATCTTTAGGTTAGACAGAAAGTGTTAAAGAATTGACCAATTCTAATTTTAAAACAAGAATGAGTTCAGGTAACTGGACTCATTTTTTTTTTAATTTATAGTTTGCCCTGGTGTTTTTGCCTCAATTTAACATTTCCTTTATTACAATATAAAGCGAAAGAAAATATTGACATACATTTCCATATTTCTATACTGAAACATTTGTCCTTGGAGGAAAAATTGATTGGCAATAATTGCTCCTAATTATATAGTTTTTGCTTTCAATATTAGGTAATCTCAGAAAAAGAATTTCACTCATATTTAAAATTTTGGTAAATTATAGGTTATATATTTTATTTCAAGAATATGATTTTATTATTCATCAGGCACCATTCCTGAGCGCTTTCATTTTTCAGCTCAAAAGAAAGTAGAACACTTAAATACTTATTTCTACTTACTTCATAATAAGATTTCCATTAAGTCACCATCCATTATAAAACAATTAATGAGTTCTATAGTTGGCTAGATAGAAAATGCCAGTTCTTACAAATTTTTCCAGAGGGGATGGCCATGCTTAACTTTTTCTTTTCTAAAAATTAAGTTGCTTTACCTTATAACGTATATTTAAAATATTTGGGAATTTAGTGTGAGGTCTTTTCTATAGATACATTTATTAACTAGAGGTGTGTGGTTTGGACAGCATGAACTGAGTTAGTATCTCAATATATTCTTTAAACTCCCTGCTTCTGCTTTTGTCACCTAATTACTACACAGTATGTTTTGCATATGCTATAGACCTCCAGTGAAACTTTTCTTTCAAACTTAAAATAGCTTTGTAAGTGCTAAATAATATAGGTATTCTAACAATAAGTGTTGTGATAAAAAGATCATCAGCAGAAATGCTGCCTACAAGATAAATTTGAAAACAATTAGCACACCAAACATTGTTAGTCCATTTCAATCTTGAAGTACATAACTTGTGTTTTTTGGTGAATTACAGAAAATTTATTCAACAAATGTGTCTTGAGTGCTTACTATATACAAGAAACTCTCTTAAGTTTCAAAATTCTGAAATCCTAATTTTATTTAACCCACTTAATATCCATTTAAGATCAGTGACTTAACCTGACTACGAGGAAGAAATACATGAAGAAAATAGTCATTTTAAAGACATGGGATTTCCCTGTTGGCTCAGTGGGTTATGGATCCAGTGTTGTCACTGCTGTGGTGCTGGTTCAATCCCTGGCCCACAAGAACTCCTACATGCCTCTGGCATGGCCAAAAAAATTTTTTTTAAATATATGGTTCAATCTTGAATCACAATTGCTAAAGATAAACTGTGGTTTAAGACCTCTGGAGACTATTATACCTAAGGGGACTTTATTCTCTTCACTGAAGACTAAATGGCAAAGAAAATTAGATTTACTGAACGTACATCACAATAGCAAAGTATCAACCCCTTTTGCATCTGTGTTAAAGACAGAGTTTGTCTCTGTAGCAGCTAAGGCTGTGCTCTCCAGGACAAGATTAACAAGGGGATGGGGATCCTATGTCAATCACATCACTGTCATAAGTGATCAACTTAGCATATTAAAATTCAGATCAAAATATACCTAACAGTGTTTAATTTGGAGAATAGCAACTTAATTGAAACTTTAATTACTATCCATTGAAACTTGCTTTCAAATTGTTTAATGCAGCACTGACCTTACAATTAGAAAAAATAAATTTGAGGAGACAAAGTGCTTTAAAGACTAAAATTTTTTCTATGCTCTAAATACAATGAAGAATAAAAATTGAACTCAAAAATGTGATCATGGATTTAAAAAAATGATTTTACTTGGGTGAGGAGACTTCCATATATAATTGTCTGCTAGGTTGTTCTATTTTGTTCGAGACAATCAAGAGATTAGTGCATTGGCCACCTATTTTGAAGTACTAGTGGGCTATCAATGTATTTAATCTTGTATTCATGAAGAATATTGAGAGTAAAATGGCATCATTTGAAGAATAATTAGAGGCGTGTATAATGAGTCATGAAAGAAAAGTGCATCCATATTGAGAATTATAAATTAGCTTCAGATGACTAGTATAAGACCTCTATGTGGAATGTTCCAGAACTTCTTGGCTCTTAAAAGATGATAATGGACAATAGATTATAAAGACCTGATGTATGTGAATTATATATCATTGAATACGGAAACCTCAAAACTCTTGCTAAAGAATTACTATAAATAAAAAGGCACTAAGTCCCTGGCAAACTACAGCTACAGTAGGTTTCTCAAAGTCAGCATTATTGACATTTGGGGCCAAATAATTCTTTGTTGTGGGAGCTGTCCTATACTTTGCAGGTGGTTTTGCAGCATCTCCAGTCTTTATCCACTAGATGCCAGTAGCAACATTCTCCCAATTATGACAATCAAAAATCTCTAGACATTGCCAGCTATCTCCTAAGGGGCAAAATCACTCACAGTTAAGAACTACTGACCTAGACCCTAAATATTTTAGCTGGAGTGAAAGAAAAATTTAGAAAAGGAAGAACAACTACTATCCCAAAGATATCCACAGAATAAATGCTATAGGAAGAGCGGAAATTATGACCTAATATAGAGATATGAAACTCTCCAATATTTAAGATAACATCCATGGATTATTTTTAAATATCTTTGATGGACTTTGTTGGGCCTCCTTTTTGAAGAAAAGAGCTACTTTTACTGTCTATGATTAATAAAAACAGAAAGCAGCAAGGCCAGCAGCTTTCTATTCATTCTAGCCCCACATGAAGTCTTTTGTTAGTGCATCCTGACTAATGAGGGTGAAAGTGCCAGAAGAAATGTGGGTGAATTCATCAAAACATTTAGTTATAATTTGACATTAAATTTTTTTTCACACTTTAGTTTTTCACTGTTATCAATTAACCATTTTTCCCCCACCATGAGAAACTAAGATGAATGTTTGAGGTAGGCAATAAGGGTAAAAGGTATTACCCTTTATTAAAAATAAAAACAGGAGTTCCCAGTTGTGGCTCAGCGGTCAATGAACCCGACCAGGAACCATGAGATTTTGGGTTCGATCCCTGGTCTTGCTCAGTGGGTTAACGATCCGGCGTTGCCATGGGCTGTGGTGTAGGTCGCAGACGCGGCTCAGATCCCGCGTTGCTGTGGCTCTGGAGTAGGCCAGCGGCTACAGCTCCAATTGGACCCCTAGCCTGGGAACCTCCGTATGCCATGGGCGTGGCCCTAAAAAGCAAAAAAATAAAAAATAAAAATAAAGAAATAAAAACAAGGAGAAAAGAGAATCATAATGAGAACATATTATTCTTTTGTGTAGTTTACAATGCCTCATAACTGAATCTTAGTCATTTTTGTCTACCTATGAAAAAGTAGGCAAATAATAGTATGACCAAGCAAAATGCTAGAATAAAAGAATACGTTATTTTGTGTCAAAACATAGTTGTAATTAGCGATCAAAATTTACTTCTTTTTTTCTGAAAGTTTTAACAAGGACTATCTTTGGTTCTCTCTGTCTCAGATTTTGGAGTTACTCCACCTAGGTTTTCATTGACAAGCTCATGTTGCTCATCTAAAGAAAAAATAATAATAATTAGTGAAATTGTTTCTTTTCCTTCATGCTTGAAAGCTTGAAGAAGAATTTTATTTATAATTTTTTTCTTGGCTTCCGTTTATTAGCAATTTCCACATGGTGAAATCCAGGTGTTTTATATAGAATTTATTTATTATTATGGACACCCAAAATAAATTCCATCTGCTTGGGCTTTATAAGACCATGGATTACACATGTGTTCCAAGCTCTGTTCATTTTATTCCACAACCAAATATTCATTGAACAGTTTTAGGGTAGAAATGTCCAACAAAAAATATACAGACAGGTCAGAGGGACATATTGTTGCCTACTGAACACAATTTTGCATACTTAACTACCTCATCTTTTCTGTTTTTTCATAAACCTAGTCTAGCCCAGTCATTTTTAATTTATTTCTATCCCTTTTTTATTCTTATAAGGCCATCTCCCAAATTAGTCACTTTTAGAAATCATAGCCAACTCAAGATGATTTATGAGAAATAAACAAATTGGGAATAATATATTCAGCAAGGTGATTAATTTTTAGTTGTAATAATTTGCTACTTCTCGAAAGAATTCATTTTCTCAACAATGTAGTTTTCTTTCTCTGTTACTTTTGATCCAACTCAACATATCTTTTGTTGCCATGTTTACTAAGGGTATAAATTTTTCCATCATAAAATAAAATCACAATTATTTGGATTGTGTTTGCTACTTTGGGAGATTTTTCTTCTTATTACGAGGTGCTTTCTATATCGGTGGGGTATTTATTTGGCACACTGAATAAACAAAATTTATTTAAATTATTCAAATGAATCTTTAGAAATGTATATCTAATGTATATGTTCAGATTTTACATTGTCTCAATGTTTATGAAACCTTAGTAATTTCCAAAAATGTCCCTTGTACAAATGGCAATGTTTTTCTGATTGATCCTGAGAAAATGATGTGAAATTTTATGATAAAATCAGAAGCATGCTTGATATTAATAAAATGTTCAATGTTTTAACTCAAGATCTAGATTTTGGATTTTCCTCTAGGATATATTTAAGGAACTCTCCCCCTATTAAAATAATGTTGACCCCTAACACATTTCCAAAACAAAGATAATAGAATCTCATTTGACCTAAAAAGATGTGTCTGCTTTGCAGAATAATTCAAACATGTGTATTATTTTAGCTTCAATGTCCTCATTAACTAATTGGAGGTTTTTTGGTGAGCATACAAGGAAATGAACATTATCAGAGCAGAACATTTATTTCTTCATATAAAAAATTAATTTCTGTAATTTTCTGTGTTTTTTATGAGACTAATATTAAGTAATAATCACATTTATTACTTTTCTTTGAGCAGCTTCGTGGAAAGTAATGCATTTGAAATGAAAGCATCTGTGATTTATGTACATCATTATGTATTTTCTGAAAATTGGTGTATTCAGTTGACTACAGGCTTAATTTTATTTTATTTTATTTTATTTTATTATTATTATTATTTTTTGTCTTTTTGCTATTTCTTTGGGCTGCATATGGAGGTTCCCAGGCTAGGGGTCCAATTGGAGCTTTGGCCACTGGCCTACGCCAGAGCCACAGCAACGCGGGATCCGATCCACGTCTGCAACCTACACCACAGCTCACGGCAATGCCGGATCGTTAACCCACTGAGCAAGGGCAGGGACCGAACCCACAACCTCATGGTTCCTAGTCGGATTCGTTAACCACTGCGCCACGACGGGAATTCCCAGGCTTAACTTTAAGTTATTAAAAGAATTTTCTTTTTGGGGGACTAAGTTTTTGTAGGAACAAATGAAAAAAATAGTTATTTTAACTGCATGGTTTTCAAGACATAGCTTTATATCTCTGGATGTTAGGTGCTTAGATAAGTCACAAAGCCTTAATTTGTCACAAAGTTAGAGTTGAGGGATAATCTCAGATTGTTCTTGACCCTCTGTTTTGTTTCAACTAACAATGTAGTCTTCTACCATTGTCTCCTTACAATGAATATTTTAAGAATCATATCTCTGCTACAGACTCTGCCAGGTGCTTTGTCTTTTATTTCATTTCTTTACTTTCCCAGCCCCATTCTAACTTGCTCAGCCATGATGAACGCCATATTCTGAACTTGGCACATCTTCTAGGCAGAGATCCAGTGACGTCCTCCCCTCAGGTTATATGCCCTGAGTATATTCACCATTCACTTTTCTAAACCCTGTGTTTTCTGAGGATACTCAAAAAGCCCTTAATTTGTAGAGAAAATAATTCAGCCCATAAGGATAAGTGATCTTCACTATGAATTTTTCATAAAAGATTGTGAACCCTTTGTTGTGTTTTATTTACATGCTGGTTCCCAGAGGTCTTCCATTATGTGCCTAGCACATAGTAAACAATGAATTGAGTGAGCTTGTTGGTATGACATTTTCGTGAATAAATTTGTTTCCTACATAAAGTTATATTAATTCTTTTCTGCAATATTAACAATTGGTAGGATAATGCTGCAAATGGCTTCATGAAATTGCTTTTACAGCTTTTAATCTTTGGACAAAATAGGTATTTTTCAGGTTTTATATATTGGGCAAATCAAAGCACTTGACAGAGGATACAATGTAGAATGGTAAGATAACTTTGTCAGTCAGTGCTTCATTGTTTTGAATGCTAACATTGTTTTGAATACATGGTATTCTCTAAGTATCCTTTTAAACTTCCTCTAATAACACTATGTTCTTTGAAAACAAGTCTTAGAAAAGTGCTTCTGGAAAAGATAAGCAGAAAATATCAGACATTGTTATCTGTGCGTTTAAGAGTATTATTCTATATATCTCATAACATAATATTGGAACAAGCTTAAATAGTTTCTTTAGTCTACCTAAAGTTGGCATCACAGTGCAATGGTAGTACTCTTCACCAAACATTGTTGTTAAATTATATATTCGAATAAGGATGCAGTTAAAATACTTGCACTGTACTTTAGATTACTTAATGCCACCAGTTAATTTAACCTGATTTATCAGGGTGACTTGTACTAGCAAGATCATCAGTATTTCCAGATAAGAAAAATACAGCTTCCCAAACTCATTTTTAATTCATATTTGGACTTTTCATTCTTAAATCAATATGATAGATTAAAAATAAGTAATCAACAGAGTAACTTGATAGAAGATTGCCCATGTATTTCATGAGAACTTTGGAGATCAGGCAGATTTTCTCTCCTAAGTCATAATCATGATTTTTAATTGAAAACTCATGTTCAATAGGGGTAAAAAGATGAGGTGTAAATTTGAAAATATGTTATATTCATAGTATTCGAGAACATTTTAGAGTAGTAGTAATAGTCATATTACTCTGTGTTCATTCCCAGCGTCTGCTTAAAACCAACATCACCTATCTTCTTGGATTATGCTCTCCCATCTTTGTAGTAAAAGTTGGCTGAAACGGAAGGTTAAAAAAATAAAACAAAACAAAGACAAAATTCATCAAAAAAGGAGACAGAATCTCCCAAAAAATCTAAGGGAATTCAATGAGAGTTGATTTTTTAAAAAATACTGTACCCAAGACATCAGTAATTTTCAGACTATGATCTTCTTCTTTTTCATTCCTCCTATATTTTTTGATGCAATAACCACAAAACACAATTGCAAAGTGACCTTGTGGGTGCAACCACAAAGTTTCAGTGTTAGATTACTTGCAGGAATCTCCAAGTTCCCAGTACCAACTGCAGACCTCAGTGTCCACAATTCATCTTAAATTCAGGTCGAGGCAAAGTGCGATTTTAAAGACTCTAAGCTCTGAAAAAGTTATAGTGCCTTCCCAGATAACACTTAGAGTACCAGGAAGGCAAAATAAAAATTTTAAACTAATAAGGCAACATCGTTTAAGAATATTTTTGATTATCTATTAAATGTTGCATAAGCTCAGTGCAGAGACTTAATATTTCTTTACCTGAGACTTTAGGGCCTCTGAGATGGTTTCTTTTAATTATCCCTGGCACACTAAAACAAGGAATACTTATTCTAGTTAGAGCTATTTATTGATTTGCTTTTTCTCAAACACATTCGGCAATATCTGCTGTGTTTACACTTTCTAAGACTGCTAGGATTATATTGTATTCATATAATTGTTTTTGTTCTCCTTTGCTTTACAGAATCTCTTTCAAACCTCACAAGTAGCTAGCTGGGAACCACTAGTGCTATGCGAATAGTAGCTACAGTGAACAAATAATTCTTCCAAAGTTTTGTAAGCTTTTCAACTTGCTTAATTGAACAATAGAGTTATGTGTTCACCCCGACCCCCCAAACTCAGTAGGAGAGTTAATATGAGGGCATTTGTCTTGCACGTTGCAAATATGAAGTGCCAGATAAATGCACCGCAATAATAATGATGATGAGTTGCAGTGAATCTTAATGTGATACTCCCCATTTAATTATATCTTAAGAGTTGATTTAGCAAACTTTCCTCTTTTCATTAACAGCAGGAATCATATAGTCACACTAGGAAACAAATGAATGTCACTAATGAAACAATTTTGTTCAAGTAGCATGCTTTCAATGTATGAGTCCATTCTTCAAAGTCATATAACTGAGCATACTTCATACAGTGTTGAACAAGATTATATAGGCCTTAGTCCTTCTCCCTGCCTTCAAGTAAGACCATACCCTAAACACACTAGAAAAAATGAAAATTTATCCATTTCTAAACTGAGATAAAGTTTGACTCACTGGTACCTCTTGTTAACAACAACAGTCAGCTCACTCATCATCGCTTGCAATACAGTGACTTCTAGGCTATACCTGTATATGCTTTACTCTTCTTCTTTTCACCTCTACTTGGAAATAAAATCTGTATCTGATCAATAACATCTGCTAAGATGATGCTTTAAATTTACTGAGAAACCAGAAAGTATTTGCAGAAGAAAAAAGTTTTATATATGCCACTGAAAATCATGAAATTAAGTGTAGTATTTACCTACACTATTTGGATGTGGAAAAAAATTAGTTTAAAAACTCTTTTAAAATGCCAAGAAATTCCATGAAGATGGACTATAATACAGGAGCAAAACTGAATGAAAGAACATTCATAATAGGTTTTGTTTTTGTTTTTGTTTTTGTTTCATTTATCTTGAGTTCAAGTAGAAAGTGGTTTGACTTTCATTGATTTGGACTCAAAGATTTGTTATGCAAAAAAAAAAAGGATTTGATGATTATTGATAAAATTATACAGTATTGATGATACTTCTTGCTCCTCTTTCTTCCATTTCCTTAGAGCATGAATTCTCTGTGGAGTTAACATTTGCCCTCTGATTATATAAACCCTAAGGAAAAGAAATTACTGTCTTGTCCATGGTAGTTGCTTATTAATGGTTTTCTATGAGGTTTCACTGCAGGGAAAGGAATTAAAAACTTAATAATCCTGCTATTTCTCTGAGCAGTTAAAAGCAGCAGGAGATTTTTAAAGTTTTATGGCATTCTTCTGGGACACTATCATCTCTTTGCCTTTCCTCACATTTAAGATTTTAATTTTCTCAGTGTTTCAATAACAATTACAGCCTATTCAGGAATGTTCTTTTCATGATCTGACAGCTCTGAGTTTTAATTTCTGGGAACCTTTCCTGAAGTAGGTTATATTTGTTATCCAAAGCCTCAGAGGAATATCCGTCTGTGCAACATGGGATCAATTTCCCATTTTCTTGCTTTGGAGTCATCAGTCTTTTACCTGATTCTGTATATTAAGGAAGCAAAGCTTTTCAAAGTTTCCATTTTCTTATGTGCCACTAATCTTACAATGTACTGACTTGATCACTTGATTTATTAGTCTGCATCAATCCAAATAAAGTGTCTTCTGCTTTTTTGGCATAAATTTAATTCAATTCTTATTCATGCTTGTTCAAATTCAATAAAGCTTCTCTATTAAGATGGATTGTGGCAATGTGCAACTTCTAATTTTTTTCCCAAACTTCTTTATCCTTCAGAACATATCTCTAGAACATTTTGAGTCTGATTCTCCCATTTCTATCAAGAAGAATGCCAGAAAAAAAAATGAGTTAAGTAAATTAAAATGTAAACATTTTAAATGGCCATGAACCCATTTTCTCTAATAGAGAATAAATAGTTTCACATAACAAAGAGAATAAGACTTTGCCTACTATATCTTGTGACTCTTCTGTTCCTCGCCCCTGTTCTCTTCTAGTCATTTTTCTAAGACTCTACTTTTTGCTCTTGCCATCACCCTCACTCTTCTACCTTCCCTGATATATCACAGCAATTTATACTCCTTACACTTTGGTTCTTATTGGCTCATGTCCTCATCACAATTACAATTGAGCATTTTCCCCGCATCTCTTATGTTAACTGTATTGACTAATTGTATGTTTCCTATTGCTATGTAACAAATTACCAAAAACCTAGTGGCTTTAAAACAGTACCCATTTATTAGCTCACAGTTCTGTAGGTCAGAAGTCCAGGATTCTCTGCTTAAGGTCTCAAAAGGCTACAATCAATGTGTCTGCTGGATTAAGCTCTTATCTGGGGTGCTGGAGAAGAATATGCTTCCATGTTCATTCAGGTTGTTGGCAGATTCCAGTACCTTTGGGTTGTAGGACTGCAGTCCCTATTTTCTTGCTGGCTGCCAGCTGGAAGCCACTCTCTGCCACTCAAGGCAGCCCCATTCCTTTTCACATGGCCCCCTCTACCTTCAAAGCCAGCAACTGTATACTTTTCATGCTTCATTTCACTTACAAACTAGAGAAAATTATCAATTTATAAAGCACTAAAGGGATGAGATTAGGTCCACCTGGAGAATATCTTTCATCATATAAAGTAACAAACTCATGGATGTGATATCTCACATTTACATATTCCTGTCACACTTAAAAGGGAGGAGCTTATACCAGGGTGAGAGTCACTGAAGTCATTCTAGATTTGCCTACCATGCTAACCGATTATCACAAAAAGCCTTCCAGTCCCTTTCGAAAATTTTTGACTGATATTTACAGTATTGAAATACATTGTAGTGTGCAACTCAGAACACACACGCACATACACACACAATAATTTCGCAAGAGAGTATTCTTACTATGTGCAATAAATGATTGTTTCTCTTCTATTTCGTAAAAAGAAAAGATTTCTTTAACCTATTAAATTTGGGTGAAAACCTTTTTTTAGCCATATTGGGAAAAACTGTCACTTTTGTTTCCCTTTTTGGAAACTCAGTTGTACTTGTGGTGATCTGCAAAATTGATCCGTCAAAATTGGAATGGGATAGCATTTGAAGGGAGAAATCTATTATTTTTAATAATAATTTATCTTACTTTCCTTTTATGTTAGTGTCTCTGCCATGTGTACATGGAATTTCTTTTCATGTAAATAAAGAGGAGTAGGAATTCAATATGTAGATTGTTGCATTTAGATAGGAGTATTTTCTTTTGTGTAAAAATCTCAGTAAGACCTATCAATATAAATCACCTTTTTTAGTAATTATTGTGGTGGTCACTAGATGGCAGATATGTATTGTCCAAAATGAAAGTCACCCACAATCAGAGTCTATTTAAATATTAGAATTCTACCTCAAATATTCTATGGAATCTTGAGACTGTCCAACAATAAAGCAAGCCCTAATATGGTATCATTTAATTCCCTCCAATTTTCTTCAAAAAATATTTATAATAGATTTTACATTAAGCTCTGACTTTTTAATATACTCATCATACAACTCCAGCACCGTAAGTGGCTTTGGATCTGCTAAACTTGAGACTGACATACAATTTTTTTCCAATAACCTTGTAGCCTAATGAAAATTAGCATTGCATGAATCCTTCAGATCCTAGTTAATTGTTACTTTCTTTAAAAAGCTGTATTTGACCAACCAATCTAAATTAAATTCCCTCTTAGCACCCTATCCTTTGCCTTCTTAACACCAATCACAATCTCCCGTGATATGGAATTGATGTGATTATTCATATAAAGTCTGTTACATCCAATAGACTTATTTCTCTATACAGAAAAGGATCAAATCTATTTTGCCTGTCACTGTGTCACTAGCAACTAGCACAGTGCTTGACACATAGAAGGCCCTCAATTAAAGCGTATGCAATAAAGTAATGATGAATATGAGTATGGATTCTTTTCTTTTTCCTCATTAAGTGCTTTGTTGTTGTTGTTTGTTGTTGCTAGAGACCTGCTTACCTTTAGGTACAAACGAGCTTTTTCTCACGGAGTACCAAGGCTAAAGTGAATCATCTTTACTGTCATTACCAAAAAAAAAAAAAAAAGACAGCAACCTTAAGTATAGATTCAAAGACTGCATGTACAACTTTTTAATGAAAATACTGATTTAAAAAAATTCATCCATGGGAGTTCCCATTGTGGCTCAGCTGTAACTAACCCAACTAGTATCCATGAGGAAGTAGGTTCAATCCCTGGCCTCGCTCACTGGGTTAAAGATCTGGCATTGCCATGAGCTGTTGCATAGGTCACAGATGCAGCTTGAATCTGGCATTGGTTGCCGTGGCTGTGGCGCAGGCTGGCAGCTGCAGCTCCGATTCGACCCCTAGCCTGGGAACTTCCATATGCCGCAGGTGTGGTCCTAAAAAAAAAAAAAAAAAAATCCTTCCATACATATAATTTTCATGGAGGAAGAGAGAGATATCAAGCTACTAGCCAATGTATACTTTTTTGAAACTATTTTCTGTGATCCATCTGATTTTATATGACTGCCAGTTCCCTCATTAACATCAAAGGTTATTGCCATAGATATTGGTCTATTGCATTTCTTATGATTCAATTATGAATTTCTTGGCAAGGAAAGCATGAGTCTACAGATTTGAAAGAATATATAATACGAGCATAATAAATATGTCTCTTCATTTCATTCTAGCAGTTTAAATTGGCAGGTGATTTTGCACTCATTCGTATCCTTTTTCTTTATAATAATATAACTAATATAATGAAGTATTGAATTATTCCTTGAAGTGGAGTATGAATTATGCCTAAGTGTAAATAGGGCTGACATGCTACTCTAAATCATTATGAATAGATGTGAAGGCATGTGATTCTACCTGCCTTTGTCAATAAAAAATGTATTCTGTCATGTTCTAAAGATTGATGGACACAATACGCCTTCCCTAATTCACTGGCTCTTCATTTTATTATTGTTGTTTTATTTGAATAACAAATGCCCTGCTGAAATAGAAGCTTCAAGAATGTTTTGCTGATGGGCTTTGAATCAATATAAAGACTTTAAATAGATTGGACATGCTCTTTTTCCTACACCCAGTTGTCATAATTTTTTGAACTTAAAAGTAAAAACAACCCAGGAGTTTGACTCTTTTATGCTCATTTCAAGATTTAAGAATTGTGATCTCTTAAAATCAGTTTGCATAAATACACTCTCTAGTTGGCTGGATCCTTTTAAAATAGGCTGGATTATAGTACCATCTTATCTTGAAATCTATGGTTTTTGGTAATCCAGTTAAGAGAAAAGTAGTAACCAAATGATCACATATAATTTATAAAAGAATTAGATGGTAATAAGTTGAAATGTAATAGATCAATCTTTAAAAAATAAGATTTTAAGATTTGTCCAGGCTCTTTTGTCTACAAACAACTAAACAAAGCAAAAAAAAAAAAGGAATTCAATTATTGCTGTATATAGAGAGAAAATGCAAACTGTCAATGACTAGCAGTCAGCCATCCCAATGTAACCCAGAAAAAATATGTAAGAATTCTTTATCCTTAAAACTTCAACCTCAAAAGTTCAAAAACTATTTTTGAGTGCTTACTATGTGTCTGCCTAAATAATGATGAAGTGATAGAAGCTTCTTTTTAAAAATTTTTTAATGATTTTTATTTTTTCCATTGTAGTTGATTTACAGTGCTCTGTCAATTTTCTACTGTACAGCAAAGTGTCCCAGTCACACATACACTTATACATTCTTTTTCTCACATTATCCTCCATCATGCTCCATCATAAGTGAGTAAGATGTAATTCCCAGTGCTATACAGCAGGATCTCATTGCTTATCCATTCCAAAGGCAAGAGTTTGCATCTATTAACCCCAGGCTCCCAGTCCACCCTACTCCTTCCTCCTTCCCCTTGGCAAACACAAGTCTCTTCTCCAAGTCTATGAGTTTCTTTTCTGTGGAAAGGTTTATTTGTGCTGTATATTAGATTCCAGATATAAGTGATATCATATGGTATTTGTCTTTCTCTTTCTGACTTACTTCACTTAGTATGAGAGTCTCTAGTTCCATCCAGGTTGCTGCAAATGGCATTATTTCATTCTTTTTTATGGCTGAGTACTATTCCATTGTGTACATATAACACATTTCTTTTTTTTTTATAATTTTTTTTATTTTCCCACTGTACAGCAAGGGGGTCAGGTTATCCTTACATGTATACATTACAATTACATTTTTTCCCCCACCCTTTGTTCTGTTGCAACATGAGTATCTAGACATAGTTCTCAATGCTATTCAGCAGGATCTCCTTGTAAATCTATTCTAAGTTGTGTCTGATAAGCCCAAGCTCCCGATCCCTCCCACTCCCTCCCCCTCCCATCAGGCAGCCACAAGTCTTTTCTCCAAGTCCATGATTTTCTTTTCTGAGGAGATGTTCATTTGTGCTGGATATTAGATTCCAGTTATAAGTGATATCATATGGTATTTGTCTTTGTCTTTCTGGCTCATTTCACTCAGTATGAGATTCTCTAGCTCCATCCATGTTGCTGCAAATGGCATTATGTCATTCTTTTTTATGGCTGAGTAGTATTCCACTGTGTATATATACCACCTCTTCCGAATCCAATCCTCTGTCGATGGACATTTGGGTTGTTTCCATGTCCTGACTATTGTGAATAGTGCTGCAATGAACATGCGGGTGCACGTGTCTCTTTTAAGTAGAGTTTTGTCTGGATAGATGCCCAAGAGTGGGATTGCGGGGTCATATGGAAGTTCTATGTATAGATTTCTAAGATATCTCCAAACTGTTCTCCATAGTGGCTGTACCAGTTTACATTCCCATCAACAGTGCAGGAGGGTTCCCTTTTCTCCACAGCCCCTCCAGCACTTGATATAACACATTTCTTAATCCATTCATCTGTCAATGGACAAGTGATAGAAACTTCTTAAAGGAATTCTTACTCAAAATACTGTTACATTTAGATTAAAAGCCTGTATCTCATATTTTATAAAGTAAAGATGTGTTAATAGTGCATTGTTTTAATGGGACTGTAAACCTAAACTGAATATCTAATCAACACTTTAAAAACCTGCAGAAAAGGCCAATTAATTTGAAAGCATGTGCCTTTTTTATAGCAAAGCATTGTGATTGTTCAAATACTACTTTTCTTTTGAATGTATTTCCAAAAGCTATCAATTTCAGATCAGGATGGTACTACAATCCAGCCTATTATAAAGAGGATGAAGCTGACTAAAGAGTGTATTTATGCTGAACCTACTACTAAAGAGCTATTTTTTCCCTATAAGAAATCATTTCTCCTTTTGACAGTCCATTTATTCCCTATTTTAGTTCATGGCTTATGTGACGTCATTTCTTTCCCTACACATGTAAATTCTCTGTGTGTTTATGTATCTCCTTATTTGAGTATCATAGAAAACCCTGGTGATTTCAATTCTAGTCTGGCAAAAATACAGTCAATTCAGTCTTTCTGACTTCACCCTTTTTTTCAAGTTAAGACTACTTACATAGATGCATTATAACCATTTCTAACTAGTTTGCCTCCCAATCTTTGAAGACAAACTTAAAAAATCTAGATGAAATGAACTTTTAATGTGAATTGTTTCATTGCAAATATATTTTATTAGAGTTGCAGATTAGGAAAGTACTCAATGTTAACTAAAATAGTTTGATACCTAATCATGTTACTCTGATCATGATTTTTTAAATAATTAGATAATTCTATTAACTAATTTTAGAAAATGCACTTACTCATTAAATCAACATACCCTTTATTTTAATATCTGCCAATCATTTACCATATTACCATATGATTTCACATTTATTGGCTTTTGGCCACATGCTAGATCTTAAAAGGCATAGAAGGATTAAGTGAGTTGGCCAAAGTTATAAAGTTTGGATGTAGAAATTGGATTCAACTTTCTGTCTTTGAACTTCCTAATTCAACACTCATTCAAATGGAATATACTTCCGTCTTCCTTTAATAACAGCTAAAGTCAGTTCATCCCAGTGTTTTACACATCTTACCTTAAAGGATTAGAGACACGATGTCCTCAAAAATTGGTTACCTGACTCAAAAATATTAATGTTATTCAACTTTACATGAAATGGGCAAAATATTTTCTGTGCATAAACCATGTGACTGAGAGGGAGAAGGAATTATTTGGCAATTCTTAAGCTATAATTGGATAATATATTGCTTCAAAGGAATCTTTGCTTTCAAAACACTGGGTACAATTAAACAGTTTTATCAAGATCAAAGGCAGTGTCATCCTGTGAATCACTTGGGTTAACCCTACTGATTCAAAGCTAAAAGCGGTTCTTCCTTGCTATTTTATTTTATTTTTATTTTTTTGGTTTTTGGGGCAGCACCTGTGGCATATGGAGGTTCCCAGACTAGGGGTCCAATTGGAGCTACAGCTGCCAGCCTACACCACATCTACAGCAATGCGGGATCCGAGCCGCGTCTGGGACCTACACCACAGCTCACAGCAATGCCAGATCCTTAACCCACTGAGCAAGGCTAGGGATCGAACCTGCAACCTCATGGTTCCTAGTCAGATTAGTTTCTGCTGCGCCACGAAGGGAACTCCTCTTCCTTGCTATTTTAAACCTTTCTAGTGAAGTTTTATTTTGCCTCTAATTTTGTCAATTAATACTAAATTTACAAACTGTATTAAAATAATAATCTGGGACTATTGGCTAGTGGAATTATCTCCATGCTACTTGTTTGAATACATAAGCTAGTGTGTTTTCCAACAGAACAAAATTGCCTTCTTTACATCATTACTCTAGTCATGAAAGTGTTAATTGTATCTAAAAATCACTTTGTCCGCTTGCTATTGTTGTGAGTAAATTAAATGATCGAGAAAGCAACTGTGAGATTTAACAAAGTTTTGCATAAACAACTTATGTCTGAGAATAGTCCTGCCAACTATTCCTGCCAGAGTTAGTCCCTGGAACCGTATGCATATTGCAACCATGTTGGGCTTCCAGACATCTAGGAATTAATACAGATTTGAGAACAATTTTCTTTGCCCTCCTTCCTTCTGTTCCCTTCTTCTCTCCTTCTCCTTTCTCCATTCCTTCTTTCATTCTCTTCTTCCTCTCCTTCCTTTGTTCTTTTTTTCTTCCTGCCTTGTCTGACCCTTTTTTTTTTTGTATTTGAAGAGTGAGGTGTTCAGGGATGCATTCCAAAGAAGCTTTCTACTGCATTTAATTGTGCAGTGTATGATAATTCCTTCTTTTCTATTAAGGGAGGATATGAGACACTGGTACTAAAAGTTATGCATAACTTAGTGAGACTTTATGAACATCTGTGACCCTTAGAGGCCCTTTGCTCTTGTCAAGGCTCAGCATCAAAGGCCTGGAAAGTAGGAGACTTGGAGTTCCCGTCGTGGCGCAGTGGTTAACGAATCCGACTAGGAACCATGAGGTTGCGGGTTCAATCCCTGGCCTTGCTCAGTGGGTTAAGGATCCTGCGTTGCCGTGAGCTGTGGTGTAGGTTGCAGACGCGGCTCGGATCCTGCGTTGCTGTGGCTCTGGCGTAGGCCGGTGGCTACAGCTCCGATTCAACCCCTAGCCTGGGAACCTCCCTATGCTGCGGGAGCGGCCCCAAAAATGGCAAAAAAAAAAAAAAAAAAAAGAAAGAAAGAAAGTAGGAGACTTGCTTCTAATCTTGGCACCAACAAAAATGAACATAAGGGCATTGGACGAGTCATTTATCTTTTCTGGAACAATTGCTTCAGTGGTCAAAACAGGAAGTTGAATAGTTTCTGAGTGTCCCTTTCAATACCTTCCCTGAGCATGTACTTATTAGATATAGAAATTGACAGTGATCAATTGGAGAATTTTATAGTTTCTTATAGGCATCAAAGAACCACAGTAAGGGTCAGTGGTATAGAGTGAAAGAGTATAGTCATGGGAATGAACAATTTTGGAATTGAATCCTGCTCTACCACTTACTATCCATAGGTGGTATTTTAATATCTCAATTTATTTTTTAATTTGGTGTTACATTATCATGGCAAAGATTAATTAAGAAAAAATATTTTCCACAATGTTTGGTATATAATAATAAATTAGTATGTGTTCCCGTTGTGGCACAGAAGGTTGAGGATCCAACAGAGTCTCTGTGAGGATGTGGATTCAATCCCTGGCCTCACTCAGTGTGTTAAGGATCTGGCATTGCCGCAAGCTGTAGTGTAGGCTTCAGCTGCAGCTCCGATTTGACCTTTGGCCCAGGAACTTCCATGTGCTGCAGGTGTGGCTGTAAAATAATAATAATAAATTAGTTAATGAAAACAATTATCATGAATCCCCTGTTCATATTCTTTTCATGTTGAGAAGTTTCTGCAAGGATTACTCCATTAGGAAGATCCTTTATTCCTCAGAGTTCCCCTGGTGATGCAGTGGTTAACGAATCCGACTAGGAACCATGAGGTTGCAGGTTCGATCCCTGGCCTTGCTCAGTGGGTTAAGGATCCGGCGTTGCTGTGAGCTGTGGTATAGGTTGCAGATGCGGCTTGGATCCTGCCTTGCTATGGCTGTGGTGTAGGCCGGGCCGGTGGCTACAGCTCCGATTCGACCCCTAGCCTGGAAACCTCCATATGCTGCGGGAGCGGCTCAAGAAAAGGCAAAAAAAAAAGAAGATCCTTTATTCCTCTATCTACGTACCTTAGGGTGACAGATGGTGACTTAAGTAGTAACACTTCCCAGGGTATACCACAATGATAGATTCAGTGTCATGAACTTTATAAAGTCCTATACTGAGAGCCTCTCCACTGTCATATGCAAAGTATTAAGCCAAAGCTATGTGGGAAGCTGATGACGCGGCTCGGATCCAGCGTTGCTGTGGCTCTGGCGTAGGCTGGTGGCTATAGCTCCGATTGGACCCCTAGCCTGGGAACCTCCATATGCCGCGAGAGCGGCCCAAGAAAACGGCAAAAAGACACAAAAAAATAAATAAATAAAAATAAAAAATCATAAAAAAAAGAAAAAGAAATAATTGATAACCGGGAGTTCCCGTCGTGGCGCAGTGGTTAACGAATCCAACTAGGAACCATGAGGTTGAGGGTTCGATCCCTGGCCTTGCTCAGTGGGTTAACGATACGGCGTTGCCGTGAGCTGTGGTGTAGGTTGCAGACGCGGCTCGGATCCCGCGTTGCTGTGGCCCTGGCATAGGCTGGTGGTTACTGCTCCGATTTGACCCCTAGCCTGGGAACTTCCCATATGCCGTGGGATCGGCCCAAGAAATGGCAAAAAGACGAAAAAAGAAAAAAGGAAAAAGAAATAATTGATAACCAATGGAAAGAACAAGAATACAATTTCTACATGGGCAGGGGTCTTTTCTTTATTTACTGCTATATTACAGGTTTCTAGAATATTGCCAAGCACATACATACTAGGCATTAAATAAATGTGTTAAGTAAATGAACAATGCGCTGATGAGCACACAAGCTCTTTGCTTATATTGTCTTTCTAAATGTGCTGGGGTTTTTTAATTTCCAAAATGTTCTTTTAGAATCTTGACTTGCCATTTACCAGGTAAAACTGCTTAACCTCTTTGAATCTAGCAATTTCTTTTTCCGTACAATAAGTTGCGGAACTTAAATTAGGTGAAACTATTTATCAGAGTGTCTCACACACAGTAGGTGGTCATTAAATGTTTGTGGATCTTGTTTTATTAGAACTTTACCTGAGTTTTGAAAAAAAATAGGGCCCTATAACTTTAAACTAGAAATTGTTATTTGTAAAATTAAAAAGTGGGACTCCTCGTGACAGTTTTTGAGAAGAAACAATAGAAGTAGCAACACCGCCTATGATTTACCACTTAAAGAAGAACAAATGTTCATGTTGATGCATATGATATATTTTTGTTAAACAAATGCATAATTTAGTCAGCATCACATGCAGTTTGGAAAAGTAAAGAATTGTTTAAATGCTATTTTTGTGATATTATGAAATATTGAGCCCCTGAAATGAGAAAAAAAGAATAAAGCCCTCTCATTAACCTATTTCCCAGCATAATTTCAAAGGTCTATAAAATCATATATGAGGCAAAGGGGTCACACTGTACCTCATTGATTATTTACACCAAATACCTTTGCCTTTATAAATTTGTTGGGTGAACAGAGGTTTCTGATAAGAAATGAATACATGAAATCAAGGAAAATTTTCAATATATTTAGTCTCTGGTATTAAAAATTATGCCTAGTTGTGCATGATGGAAGCAATTTTGAATTTACAGCTGCTAGACAAATTCATAGCGAACTTAAATATTATAATATGCATATTGGATGTGAAGCTGTCAGAAAACCTTATTTACAATCATTCACCTTCCTCTAAATGATCACATTGTTGTCCTGCAAGAGTTTCAAGACGTTTACCAAATTAGAGCTATGCCTTGTAATGTCAATCACTATTATTGTATCTCCCTTGAGAGTTTAGATGAGAAAGTTCAAGTTGTTGTAAGCAGTTGTTAAGTGGAGAGGGTATACTGATGAAAAGACTAATGAATTGGTATTGGAATTGTGGTTCACTCAAGGACTGCTTTTCTCAAAATACACTATCATGATAGCCACTGGAAGAAAGCCATCAAAGAAATATGCCTACATAATTTTACAGTATCTAGAAAGATCAGTTTTTTCTAGGGAAAATAATTGTCTTCCTCATTTTATGAGATGGTTAAAATAATGTTTTGTGTTTGTTTTTAACAACTGGACTGGTGGCACATTATGTTGCTAAAAATAAAAACTGAGTTGAGCATAAAACAATGAAGGCTGCCATCTTTGAGAAAATTAAATCTTTTTCATATACATAACCTGAAAGCATATCTCATTTATAATTATAATTTCTTTTGAAAAAATTTCAAACCTACACAATAGTAGAGACAATAGTATAATGATCAACCATATGCCCATCACCCAGATTTAATAATTAATAAGATTTTCAATGATTGATTCATCTATCCCTTTCTCTTTCTCTCCCACTCCTGTTGCTGAATTATGCATTTCTAAAATTGTGAGTACTCTTATATAACCATGGTGTTAATTACCACACCTAACAATATTAAGAATAATCCATTGGTATAGTCTATTATTCCAGTCCATATTTGCATTTTCTCAGTTGTCTCCAAAACATCTTTTTATATTTTTCTTCTTAAATTTACTTTAACTTTCAGGATGAACCTGTGTAATAGCATAGTGATATTTTAGCAAAATTGACTCCCTTTGGTTTATTATACTATGAATCTATGCGATAGAAAACGATGTCTCTACTGCACACGAGTGGGTGAAACAATCTTAACTGCCTATATATAGAATAATCTTTCAGTGAAATGTTGAAGTGTTCCTGTTATGAAGCATCTGTTATTTCACAAATTGCTTATTTTTGCCAAATTTGCAGTGATCCATATTTCATAGATTTTTAATACTAGATAAGTTAATTTTCCTACTTGAAAAATATGAATGAAAATATTCAACCAACTCAAAGGGGCTTTGAGTCGTCATGAAATGATTTCAATGTATGAAATTATGGTGTTTTAGAGGATGATAAAATTGTATATTCATAGCACCTTTCTTTTCATTCCCCAGCCTCAACACACACACACACACGCACACACACTTTGAAATCATGAGCAAAAGGATTTGAAGATTTATGTTGGTTTGAACTTCTTGACAGATTTTATTTTTGTAAATTGAATTGTACAGGGGGTACTCTGGGAGGGTAGTTAGCAGAATTCTAATGCATCTAGTTAGGAAAGGAAAGTGCAAATATATCATACATCATTTGCGGTCTGATAGATTAGCTTTAATCTCACTGAAAGCAGTTATAAAATAGGCAGATCTGTTTCTCTAAATATTAACGCCACCTAGTAGCAAGTTCACAGAACTGGTGCAGAAACAGAGTATTTTCTCAAAGGTGTTGGACTGTAGTACTATTTTTCTCCCTAAATAAATAAAAAGGGAGAAGAGTACACAGATCAGTAAACAGGTTTTAGTTGAGCACTGGACACTAAAGCAGAAGTGAAATTTTAGACAGCTGTGAAACTGGCCATTACTTCTTATACTTCACTTTTCTGTAAAGTATCTTAGGCATAAGACTTTTTAAAATCAGAAAAGCACAAATAATTTTGTTTCAGAATTTGTGTGAGTCTGTGTAGTCTCCTAACTCTTTGAGAATGAGACATATTTACGAATCATTTAAGGAAGCAGAAAGAAGAGATGGAATGGAATTCGTGCACATATACTTTGTAGGATATGCAGGTGGCATCACGAGAATACTCAAGGTAAAAACCACTTTCCCACTCTTTTCAAATCAAGGGGCTTCTCAGGCGAATGTCATGTCCTACATTTAATTAGTAACAACAAGGAGTTGAATCTAACTGTAACCACACTTAGCTATTTAGAAACATCTTATTTGTAAAATAACAGAATCATGTCAAGCATTTAGAAAGAAAACCAGAATCACATCATTTCAGAGTTAGAAAGGATAAAGATCCTTTATCACAACTCTGATGTTATGGTTGAAAAAAACTGAGGCCCACGAGTTCCCTAGTGGCTCAGTAGGTTAAAGGTCCAGCATTGCCACTGCTGTGGCGCAGGTTCAGTCCCTGGCCAGGAACTTCCACGTGCCATGGATGTGACCAAAAAAACCCACAAAAAAACAAAACCCTGAAGCCCGGATAGGTTCAGTGACTTATCCTAAACCACACATCAACTAAGTGATAAAATCAAAACTAGAACCCAGGTCTCCTGCCTCCAAGCCTCATGTCCCTTTTGCTATACCTCACACATTTAACATCTAGGGTACTGAATGATACTAGAATGATGTATATATTATATCAGTTATTAGTTATACAATTAACTTTGATTTTGACTCGTATTTGTGATATATTTTACTTTCACATTATTAATCTGTTATTTAAAGGTATTGCTCAACTTTAGTAACTTATATCCATTGTGTAATAATAATAAGCTGTAAAACAATAGTAGGAGTTGCTTTTTTTAGATGGGAAAGCAGAACCAGCACTAAACTGATCCTTCCACGCCAAAGTGGCTTGTTTGTTTGTTTCTCTTCCCTTTACGTAGGTAATTCTGAAGCTGTGAGATGAAGAGCTGTTGGAAAGTCGAGAAGTTAAGAGTTCATTCGGCTGTCCAGATGTATCCAAGTACCCCGATATTTGGCAATAAATACATCTGGGCAACTGATTGAACTTTTCACTTTTCATGATTCAACTGGAACCCTCTACAGCCAGAAGGGCCTGCTATATAGCCGAAAAAGAAAAGTTTGTGATCTCTTTACATAATGAGATGGAAAGTGGGAGTTGCTTGGGGGTGGGGGGAGGGAGAAGATGCCAACGTAAATATAAGTGAGAACACATTTTAGTTTGCAGCTAAATTGAATTTTAAGTATCTTATCAAAGAATAAAGAGTTTTCCCCTCTACTTTGTGAAATTAAAATCAAACTGACAGAAAATTTGGGACTGTTGCCACCACTGACACTTGTGTGTTTAACTCACCGTGTAAAAGGTCTTTATTTTTAATTGAGATTGCGAATACCCAGCACATGCTGGCTAATATTATTAGCATGGTATAATATTTTTAAAATTTCTAATCTAAAGCTATGGCTGCATACATAGATCCATCTAAAGTATTTACCCCAGGCACTCTTTATCCCATAATGCCACTTCATTTTATTCATAGCAGTTCTTACTATCTGAAATTATTCTACTTATTTGCTTAAATGTTTATTGTCTGCATCTCCTACTAGAGTGTAAGTTCCTTGAGAGCAGAGACCTGGTTTGCTACAGCATCTGGAAAAGGGCCTAGCACATAATAGGCAATCAATACCTATTTGAATTCATGAAAGTACTGTTATACAGGGTTTTCAGTCCTGCAAATCATTCAGAATTGGTCTCCAACACAAAGATTTAGCATATGGTTTTCTCCACGAGCTCCCCTGTTTAAAAGCCTTCAAATTACTCTGCTATGTGGATACTTATGCTGAGATAATTCAGGGATAATTCTGGTACCACCTATGGAGAAAGCAGCTTCAAATTGCTGGACACCCTGCCCACTGAGACAGATTCTCTCAATGAGTGCTACTACTGTCAAGCAGGGGGAAATTTACTCCACTATCCTTCTTGAGTTCTTGTGGGTGGACTAATAAAATTGAGGCAAGACCAATTAACAGGAGAAAAAGAAACAAATTTTAATTCAGGCATATGGAAGACGCATAGAAATAGGACCTAAGAAGTGGCTAACACTGGCAGTTTTTATACTTTTTAGGCAAAGAAACAGTAAATCTGTGAGGAATTGACAGGGCAAAGAAAATTAGGTTTGGGGTGCTCAAATAGTGACAAAGAGCGTTTGAGCTTGACATAGTTACAAGTTTTATTATACATGTTTCTTGGCTTGAATTACCAATTTTGATAACAAGGGTGTCCTTCCACCTCCAGATACAGGGAGTGCACCTGTCATATGATATTAACTTCCTACTTTCCTAGAGACAGAAAGGAGGGTCAGAGTGTCCCCCTTGCATTGGCTTTTTCTTAAGTAGCTTTAATTGAAAATAATATGCCATTGAAGCATATGTGGGGGCAGCCTGACCTGGCCCCAACACTACAATCATGGAGTGATTTTTGATAGCTATTTTAACTCTATCAATTTTGAAGCTATTTTTCAAAATATTATTTTAGGTAAATGGAATAGGTCTAGCTGTGAAAAACAGGATTTTATATATTGTAGATTTTAGGAAGTAGCTATCTTGTAATGTCTCCCTAAATTAAACAATAATCACTGTCATGAAATATGCAAAATGCAAACAGAAGTATTTAGTAAATACAAATAAGAAGAAAATATTTCATGTTTCATTTTAGTTCCAAGTACCAGAGGAACAGTTGAATTTTTTTAAACAACCACTTAACATTATCTTGAGGGAGTGGGGGAAGGAAATGATAGTAATGACACTAGACCTGCATTCAAATAGAATAATTACCTTATTACCAGATCTAATGAAATGCCCAGGAGAAACCGAGAGTCTCATCCAACCCTCACTTACTAAAGTGTCTCAGTTTTGGAGAAGAAATTATAAAATTACCCAACATATATAATTATATATTCAGAAATGTTAGCTTTCTTGATGGCACTTTATGAGGAAGTGGCCATGTCTGTGTGTGAGGGGCTGCATTTTCAGGCAAACCAAAGAAAGATGCAATAAGCAAGATACTAGTACTGTGTTACCCTGTGATATAGATACTTAGTAAGAAACTAATCATTCCTGTCAAAGACTCATTTTGAGGCGGTTCACCCAGTATAAAATAACATTTTCTGGTAAAGCAGATTGCTAAACATTCAGAGGCAGTTCTAAAGAACATTCATTATCACATTTCTTAAAGTGGCTTAAATATAGACCTGTCTGAAGGCGAGGACTGGATTATTTGATCACTCATAATTTCTTCGACCTCAGGTGTAATGTGAATTCATAATTGTAGAAGAAATTAAGACCTTACTCTTGAATATGGAAGTTTTGAATTTATTTAACTTCCTAGAATAAATCTGTAAGTGAGCCTAACATGCTTGAACATCCTGGCTTGACTCATGGAAGAGCAGTTTTTAATTGCATTAATCATAACTGTATAAGTTAACAATTTTTATTAAAACTGTAAATAGTTATTACCTGATTTGACTGTAGTTGGCAAAGGTGGGGTTTTTTGTATGACAGTTGTTATATTATATTAGAGAGTCTCTACAGTACATTTGAATTTGAAAGAAAAATTCCTACAATATTTATTAGTCCCAAGGACAATTTTTTAATTAAATGATTTCCCCTCAAAATGTTGTAAATCTGTGACACATTAGCAAAGCCTTCCCAGAACTAATTTAAACATTTGTGACTAATTCACATTCGATCTAGCCATCTGCTGAAATCTCAACCGCGTGGCTCTGGTGTAGGCCAGTGGCTAGAGCTCCGATTCGACCCCTAGCCTGGGTACCTCCATATGCCGCGGGAGAGGCCCAAAGAAATAGCAAAAAGACAAAACAAAAAAATAAAAAATAAAAAAAATAAAATAAAATAAAAAAATGAAATCTCAGTCGCTATAGCAACCAAAGGGATGATTTTTGAATTATGAGTCCATAATTTATGAAGAGAGAAAATGGACAAAAATTAAACCTCTATACATATTATTATTCAATGATTAAATGCTTTATGACAAAAAGTCAAACAAGAATGATCTCAGTTGACTGTCTTGTCAATAATTTAAAAAAAAACATTCAGTGTCAGATGTAGGCTCTTCAGTATGAAAGAAAAAACACTCTGCTGCATCCCCATTATGAGCTCATGGAATTTCAAGAAACCTAATGTCAATTTATATCTTTATAGGGCTTAATCTATACCTCCAAATTTTCTTAAAACATCACGTAGAGGAGTTCCCGTCGTGGCGCAGTGGTTAACGAATCCGACTAGGAACCATGAGGTTGCAGGTTCGGTCCCTGCCCTTGCTCAGTGGGTTAACGATCCGGCGTTGCCGTGAGCTGTGGTGTAGGTTGCAGACGTGACTCAGATCCCACGTTGCCATGGCTCTGGCGTAGGCTGGTGGCTACAGCTCCGATTGGACCCCTAGCCTGGGAACCTCCATATGCCGCGAGAGCGGCCCAAGAAATGGCAAAAAGACAAAAAAAAAAAAAATCACGTAGAAATGTTAGCATTTTTTTAGTCTTATCAATATCATGTTTGACCAGGTCTTGGAAAGAAACAATAAGAAACAGTTTGAGCACAGAAAATGTGATTGAAACAGCACCAATCTCTCTTCAGTGTCAAAGGTGGAAAAGGTAATGGTTAAAGTGAATTACAAATGGTTAGCTTTAGGAGATGCAAGGAAAGGCCCAGGGTTTTCAATAAAGTTGTAGACTTCTATCCTCTACAAACACAATTTGGACAGAACCACAGCTACTTCTCTATTCTTAGGACCTTTTGATATTACCCCTTAAATCACTTCAACTCTCTCCCTTTCCCTTTCCTTCAATCATCCAATCACTTTGGACCCAGCACATGGCTAAGAGATGTGGGAGTTACATGGGAAGCATACTTTACATGGCTCCTCCTCTCAAAAAGTTGTCTTACTGATCTTGAACTTATTTCTCTGACTTAACCTATAATTTTCCCTTCATGCCTGAGACAATAATTAAGTTCAGGTCAGTGTTTTTCTGTACACAAAATTATATAGATATAGATATTTTTCAATGCTATTCCATGTTCTCAAACTATTCAACTCTCTCTCTCACACACACACACAGACACACCCCTAAATTTTTCTCATTGATCACCCACTGATACAAATTTAACATCACAATTCTGACTCTTATAATAGCTTGTGACCCCTCCAAAAGAATACAGTTAGATGGTTGATATGGGAAGAGAGTGTAATCGAAATCCTAAAATAGGAGTTCCCATTGTGGCTAGGAACCATGAGGATGCGGGTTGGATCCCTGGCCTTGCTCAGTGGGTTAAGGATCAGGCATTACCATTATCATGAGCTAGCTCGCAGACACAGCTCAGATCCGATAGTGCTGTGGCTGTGGAGTAGGCTGGCAGCTGCAGCACTGAGTCCACCCCTAGCCGGGGAACTTCCATGTGTCGCAGGTGTAGCCCTAAAAATAAATAAATAAATAATTTTTAAAATTAAAAAAAATCCTAAAATACAAGATAAAGAAAAGGCAAGATGATGAACAGGGTTTTACCACTCTATCCCCAGTTAACAATGCTAGACAGAAAAACCAAGGTATCTCTGTGTTAATCACTAGAATTCACACTGAGCATTTCTTCAATATCAGTGTAAAAATTCATAGAAATATGTTTCACTCTGCATAAAATGTTATTTCTGCAAGTAGTTCAGCAAAAATTCTCAGCAAATTTGTATCCAATCTACTTTTGGCCAATATTTTAGCACATTGAATATAGAGAGAGCTAAGTGGTGAATAATCTGTTATGTAAATATTTGGTGGAGTTTTGCAATGTAACAAATAACTCTTTCAAAAATAGCCTACAGAAATCAAAGGTACTCACTCTAAATTCTTTGATGTTCAGAGTTTTACTGTTCCCTTCCTAATTTCTTTGAAGATACATTGTTAGTGCTTAATCAATAAGTGAAGCTAAAAGTTTTTGTTTCAATCATCTAGTGCAACTGATGTTTTATTTGCAATTTTCAGCATTATTCCATGTGCCCTGACTGCAGCATACTATCTGTTGTATATTAATTACTTGGTACACAGGGTGATTGCTTTATTTAATATAGTAAGTGTAATCTACTAATTTATTTTGGTATAAATCTATTGCTACCCACTGGTAACATTGTTGGTTACTGTAAAAGTATAAATAAAGCTATTTATGAAAATGCAGCTTATTTCACTTTGAAGGCAAAAAGTTAGGAATGTTGTGCAAAATATGTTCACTTCATTTTATATATATATTTTTTTATATATATTTATATATATATTGTTTTTTATATATATATAGTTGTTGTTGTTTGGCTGGGTCCATGAAAATTCCCAGGCCAGGGATTGAACCCACACCACAGCAGCAACCCACGCCACTGCAGAGACAATGCCAGATCCTTAACCCACTGCACCACAAGAGAACTCCACTTTCATGTTTCTATAAGATGAAAGTTTTTCACTTTTTAATGCTACCTAAACATTAGATCACCCACTTTCTCCCAATGGTTTGCAATTTAAGAAACATATATTATTATTATTTTGTCTTTTTAGGGCCGCACCCATGTCATATGGAGGTTCCCAGGCTAGGGGTCTAATCTGAACTACAGATGCTGGCCTGTGCCACAGCGACAGCAATGTCAGATCTGAGCTGTGTCTGCAACCTACACCACAGCTCACGACAATGCTGGATCCCTAATCCACTGAGCGAGGCCAGGGATCAAACCCACGACCTCATGGTACCTAGTTGGATTAGTTTCCACTGTGCCATGACAGGAACTCCAAGAAACATATATACTTAATTTCTTTTTCAAAACATTGATTTGTATTCAAACAGGGGGAGATTGAAATAAAGTGTATACAAGCAATTTTAGAAAAACTATAATGGCTGTATTTGGTAAATAAATGAAAAATCTATCCTCTTTGCCATTTTTTATTACCTATATGATCTAATATCCTTACCTGTTTGCTAAGTTTAATATTGATTTTTATCACTTAATAAGTATATTTACATTTATTTAATTGAATATCATGCAAGTTATTTAAACTTTTAACTAATTGCCTTTTTCTCTCTTTTTTTTTCTCTTCCCAGAAAGGATGGCATAATGAATCCAGTCTATTAAATTTCCTCTTCTCAATTTTAAACTTTGGTTGCTTAAGACTAAAGCAATCATGGTGAACCTGAGGAAAGCGGTGCACTCGTTCCTGTAAGGATCTTTTTACTTATTATTATTATTATTATTATTTGTCTTTTTTGTCTTTTGTTGTTGTTGTTGTTGTTGCTATTTCTTGGGCCGCTCCCGCGGCATATGGAGGTTCCCAGGCTAGGGGTCGAATCGGCGCTGTTGCCCCTGGCATACGCCAGAGCCACAGCAACGCGGGATCCGAGCCGCGTCTGCGACCTACACCACAGCTCAGGGCAACGCCGGATCGTTAACCCACTGAGCAAGGGCAGGGACGGAACCCGCAACCTCATGGTTCCTAGTCGGATTCGTTAACCACTGTGCCACGACAGGAACTTCTACTTATTATTTTTTAAAATAACTTTCCATAGTAGTTTGCTCAAAAATGTTAAAAAGATTTTATATGAATATTCAGCTATATTTGCCTCAATCTGCCTAAGTGACTTACATTCCAATAAACTAATATTACTGATATTTCTTATTCAAAAAAAATAAAATGGGAAAAATAATAATTTGAACCCCAAGTAAACACAACTGCTTATATGTTCAAACAAGTAATATCATTCAAAAATAATTCTGATGCTTGTGGTTACGTTCTTTATGGTTAAAACACAGAAATAAGAAAGGTTCTTTCATTTTCCTTCCTGTAAGAACTGAATAGCCAAAAGAATAAAATGTCTTCATAAACCTCTGGTTTTATGAAGAATATTTAAGGTTGCAAAAGAAGGGGTCGGAAGTCAGAGAGTAGGGGTTGGGGGATGTAGCTGGACAGAGCAAAACAATGCCATTGTCAGAAGTCTTGAAACTATGAACCAAGAGTAAAAGTCAATAGCATGTAACATAAAAGGAATAAGAATTGGATTCAAGCACTGAACAATTCTAAGCATGATCTAATCCAGGTATATCTTCTTTTTAACTTAGTAAAAATTTGGTTTGCTTTCTTCTTGACCTACTCTTTGAGCAATGGGGCATGGCAAAAAAGATCCAGGACTCTGTAAACTCTGATCAGTACAATTGAGATGCTTTGAATCACCTTGGTCCTACACAGCCTATCTCTCTCTCTCTCTCTCAAAGCTTTTTAGGGCCACACACATGGAATATGGAAGTTCCTAGGCTAGGGGGTTTAATTGGAGCTGCAGCTGCTGGCCTAAGCCACAGCCACAGTAACACAGGATCCGAGCCATGTCTTCGACCTACACCACAACTCACAGTGACACGGGATCCTTAACTCACTGAGAGAGGCCAGAGATCAAATCCACATCCTCTTGGATACTAGTCAGGTTCATTACCACTGAGCCACAACAGGAACTCCGTACACAGTCTCTTATATGATTTCTACAAAAGTGCTCACTGAGGAAAATGTAGATCAACACTGGATCCTCTGCAATATTGGCCATTGTAGCCCATCTTGTATATTGACATTGGATCCAACTGTACATCATCATTGGATCCTCTGCAATATGGGCCATTTATAGCCCATCTTGGATGTCACTGTATATTGTAGTGGTAATAGTTTCAAGGATGTGTGATTCTAAGAAAACTAGAGCAGACAGGAAAAGGAAAGAATGAAGGATAATGATAAAGAAGGGAAAAGAAGAGCCGGGTATTGGAAAATGAAAGGACAAATGTACCTACTCCATGTGCCTGTGCCAATTGACCCATATACCAAAGTGTAGAGCTGCCTTAAAGAGCACCACATTATTCTGGTATGAAATTAAACAATTCACGTAGAATTTTTTCCATTCTATTAAGAGAAACAAGGGGAGCATTCACCTCTTCTAATAATGCCCATTGTCACATGCCATCTAAACATTCTGTAGATTTAAAATGTACTCAGACTTTTAAATTATCATTTTGTTTACCTACTAAAAATGTCAGATTATATTTTCATTAAAAATTTAGTAGCAATGAATAAGTTATTTGAATTGTTCAGAGAGAAATTGTGATTTTTTTTGTATGTATTTTATGAGACTCCTGTGGGCTTAATAACAATTAACATAAGCTTTAGGAACAAGGCCTATATTACTCCTCTTTTGTAAAAAGACTGTATGTTTTTCATGGAGCATGTAAATGTTAGAAATTAGGTTTCACTAGAATACAGCCAATTCTTGATTACAATACTGTAGGAATAGGATTAACTACAATAAAAATCATAACAGTTTTCTCATAAGTAGTGCTTAATAAGAATTTATTAGATTGAATTGAATTGAAACCAGGAAACTGAAGTAAAAACTCTTTCAGGAGTTTTCCCAATACCAAATACCATTACTTTATTTACTAATTTACAATAGATATATTTAGCTACTACAAGATTCCTCTATAATTCAGTATTTTTTCATGGACTCTTTAATAAAAATAAAAATAGGTTTGACTAGTAGAGGTAAGCAAGATGAATGTTTTAAGTGATTTTCTACCTCAAAATTCTAAGATACTCAACTTATAAAATTCATAATTGGACATAGTTTTTCATGTACTTTTGTTATGTACAATTTTATCTTGCATTCTTTTATCATTTTTATATAAAACAAAAAGATTTAGATGATTTCACAATTTACTTAGAAAAAGTTTCACTGCATATTCTGTGAGGAATATATTATCTAGGCTTAAGAATAAATATATATGTTTCTACAACTGACAATTGGAGATCCAGCATATTATTGTGAGCATAAAGTTTTGTGTGACTACTTGAAATGATCATCAACTAATTTAAACCAGAATTTTTTTTTTAATACTTTTTTTTTGTCTTTTTCTAGGGTCACACCCATGGCATATGGAGGTTCCCAGGCTAGGGGTAGAATCGGAGCTGTAGCCACCAGCCTACACCAGAGCCACAGCAACACAGGATCCGAGCCACGTCTGCGACCTACACCACAGCTCACAGCAACACCGGATCTTTAACCCACTGAGCAAAGCCAGGGGTTGAACCTGGAACCTCATGGTTCCTAGTCACTGTACCACAACGGGAACTCCAGAATTTTTTTTTTTAATGTCAGAAGAACATGTTTTTCATCAGTTAGGCCAGAAAAGAAAGACCTTGGATTTAAAGTTACTATTTGAGTCCAGTTCTATATAAGTACCTTCTTAAATTAAAACCAGGACTGAAATTCTTGATCAATTTTGAAGTACATTGCATTAGGGCATTGCTACCATAAAATACTTTAACTTTGAAGGCAGAAAGAAGGTAAGCTTCAACACTTATTGAGTGCCTTATATGACAAAGGTCTTATTTTAAGGACTTTACATATATCATTCAATTTTCACAACAATAATGTGGTGAAGATCACTCTCATTGTACAGATGAGGAAATTGATGTTCTGAGAGGTTAAGTGAGGTTAAGGTCAAAAAAAAAAATCATTGAAGTCGTACAGCCAGGACCTTGGCCATATGCCAAATGCAACAATTATGGTGATGGAATGATCAAAGCTGAAAGCAAATAGCATGCTTCTTTTTATTTGGTTCTTTCTTTCTTTTTTTTTTTTTTTTTTGTCTTTTTAGGGCTGCACCTGCGGCATATGGAGGTTCCCAGGCTAGGGGTCGAATCAGAGCTGTAGCCACTGGCCTACACCACAGCCACAGCAATGCCAGATCCGAGCCACATCTGTGACCTACACCACAGCTCATGGCAACACTGGATCCTTAACCCACTGAGCAAGCCAAGGATCAGGTCTTTGTCCTCATGAATGCTAGTCAGATTCGTTTTCACTGAGCCATGACAGGAACTCCTGGTCCTTTATTTTAAAAATTTCTATTCTTAATCACAGAATAATTATGATATAGATTTTTGAACCATATGTTATTTTAGTTTATTTTTATGTCCCAGGGAAAAATACATCCAGCAACTAAAAGAATTTAATGATTACTTCTCATTATTTGAAAAAAATTACTGTGTATGTCTCCCCACAAAATGTTACTTAGAATATCAGTAGCTTTGACTAATGAGGAAGTAGTATTAGGCTAAATGTCTGAAGTATTAGTTTTTATGTCTTGAAGAATAATAAAGTAAAAATATTTTTTATAATTTCTCCATTATCTTAAAAAACATATAGTATATTAGCAAGTATTAAGAGAAATAATTTTTAAATATGGTAGAAAATTATGATATTCTTACTTAAGTTTAAATAATGCCAATACATTTTCAGGTTTAGTGTTACAGTTTTGGATCAGAAAGTATGTATGGTGTAGGGAGTTCCTATTGTGGCACAGAAGAATTGAACCCAACTAGGATCCATGAGGATGTGGGTTAGCTCCCTGGCCTCACTCAGTGGGTTAAGGATACGGCATTACTGCGAACTGTGGTGTAAGGTCACAGACACAGCTTGGATCCCACGTTGCTGTGGTGTAGGCTGGCAGCTGTAGTACCAATTCCGACCCCTAGCCTGGAAACTTCCATATGCTCTGGGTTTGGCCCTAAAAAGCAAAAAAAAAAAAAAAGTATGGGGTGTGTGTGTGTGTGTGTGTGTGTGTGTGTGCGCGCGCACACACGCATGTGCACACAGGTGTGTATAATGTTATAGATACAATTATAATAATCATAATCATCGTTTTACTACTGCATTTCTTTGATGATTGATACACACATACATTTTCCCTGTAAAGATATAATATTTTTAGTTGAAAAAACAAGTGAATGAGATAATGAAATAATATTTACATGGAGAACTCAATGTCAACAGCTATAGTAAATGACATTTTCAATACTTCCGATGGTGGATGCTTTGTAATGTCATCTGTTCCATCTCCTCATCCAATTTTCTTTCACAGAAAATTGGTTTGCACCTATTGTAGCAGTAGAGGAAATTTTCTCCTCTCTAAATAATATTAGGGTTTAACAACCAGTACATATAGTGTACTTGTTGCTTAATATTCATTAAATAAACATTACTGAACATAGAATATACATAAGACAGTCATTCACAGATAATAATTCTTACTTTTAAGCAGTAAATATTGAATGTGCTTGTCTATTTTATTAAGGAAAATAAATGTTGGTTTTATTAGACACTTACACTAATGTACATAACCTAAATAAATCTCATATCACCATCAAGGGAAATTAATTTGTGATATGAAAAACATAACCATGTTCTTCTCTCTTACATTAGTCATTTGGCCTGAAATTCCTACTAGTAGAATCTACACAAGTACCATCAAGAGAAATGTACATTTTAAAATGACTTAAGAGATTTCGTTTCTAGCATAGGATAGCAACAACTCATAGGAATTAATTACCATAAATCATTTTCTAGCCTAGAATAGAAAACCTAGAATAGAAATGGAGAGAGGGTCAGGTAGAAGGAAAGTTGAAAGCACAAATGTTAACTGTGCTTTCAGATTAATTGCATAGAGTAAAAGTCTAAAACACAGGCTTTGAAAATCACTGGACCTGAGTACAGACCCCGCCTCTGCAATTTACTGGGTGTGTTGCCTTAAGAAAGTTACTTAACTTCTCTGAACCTCAGTCTCTCCATATACATAATAGCTATAAATCGGTGCTGACCTCCTGAGGACATTGTCTGAGATTATATATATATATATATATATGTGTATATATATATATATATATATATATATATATATATATATATTGCCATAAGCTAAGTGCCTGACTCATATTTAGTACTCAGTGAAAGTTAGTACTCTGGGGACAGGAGGAAGAAATGCTGAAGTTTAACTAAGAGGGTAGAAATGATGTTGATAATAATAATGATTGTTAAAGGAAAAGCAGTTGTTTTATATAAATAATTTATTAGGTACAAACAATACAGTATATACCTGATCTTTTTTTTTTTTTTCTTAATTTTCAGTGTGCACCTGATTGGCCTATTGGTTTGGCAATATGATATTTCTGTGAGCCCAGTAGCAGCTATAGTAACTGACATTTTCAATACCTCCGATGGTGGACGCTTCAAATTCCCAGACGGGGTACAAAACTGGCCAGCACTTTCAATCGTCATAATAATAATCTTGACAATAGGTGGCAACATTCTCGTCATCATGGCAGTAAGCTTGGAAAAGAAACTGCACAATGCCACCAATTACTTCTTAATGTCCCTAGCCATTGCTGATATGCTAGTGGGACTACTTGTCATGCCACTGTCTCTGCTTGCAATCCTTTATGGTAAGTACAATTTTGTTAGTTTTTATTTTTTTTATTAGTTTTTAAATCTCAGGTTGTGTCATAAATTTGTATCAGGTATCATAGTGAACATTCATAAATTTATTCTACTGTAGCATTTGAAAAATGAAGGAAAAAGAAAATTGTGTGACAGAGGTAATTGTGCGCATCATATTTATTATGTAAATCAGTAGCAGAGTCTTCCAAAAGCAAAACAAAGGCTTTATAATATATTAAAGTTAGATGTAGATACTCTATTGCTCAGTGTCACTTCTAAACGAAAGTTGCCCTCCAATGTACAGACTGTGACTGTAAGAGAAACACATTCCTACCCCTACATTCTGGGCTGTACACATACCTAGTACCATCTTTTACACAAAGAAGATAAAACAAGCTCATTGTCTTTAGTAAACATATTTTAAGTAATTTTCTTCAATGTTAGCAAACTAAGTGCTTGGCACATAATAAGCACTTAACAGCTATTCTTCTTATTCCTATTCATGTTTTTACAAGGAGACAGGGATAACAAATTGATTATTAATTATATTAAGTACAAATTCATATTATCACAGTAAAAATTCAAGCATTGAAGATTTTGATATATGATTTTAGAGAGGGTTTTTTTTTAATTTTCTGCCATCTCTTTGCCCTATTTATTTTAACCTAACTTGTTTCTAGTTAATATTTATAAAGAACAGTCAAAACCACTGAAACTAAACTACAAAGTATCTTTGTTGGGAAGTTGGAGAACTCAGCTTGAATGCTCATTTTATAAGGGAGTGAAAAAAACTCCCTGTTCCCTGGAGTGTGTAATGGGGTTAGATTGGAAGGATTAATATGAAAGTGTATCAAGTTCTCAAATCCTAAAAGAAGATCATTGAACCTAGGAATAATCTCTCGTGGAGCTTAAAAATTAATTATCCTATTCTAAATACACAGTGGTAATAGATCATCTCAACAGGCATTTTATAAATAGTATTCTCAGGAAATATGCTTTTCTTACTATTGAGTTTCAGTGATGCATTAATCTCAAAATGTAAGTATTTGACCTTCTCTGTGAGTATTTTATTCTAGCCCCAAATTATATATGAAAAGGTCACTGCAATGAATATGCCTTAGAAGGTATACTTTGTCTTGCGGTGTCTATTTCACTTTGCCAGTTTCTCTCTTAAAAATATATAGGTGGTCAAAAAATGGCATCAGTCTAAATCCAAATCTCTTAACACATCCATCGTCCCCGTGACAAGCAGTAAAGAACAACAGAAATGAATAAAACTATACAACACCACTACCAAATTTGGATGACATCCAAATCAAATTCCAAATTATCTGTAAGCAGAAAAATAAATAGATGGTCACAATGAGCTATCTATTAGGCTCCCACCACATGCTGTTGTGTAGAGGAAGGGCAGTCTAGGAAATACTACAATGAAAGTGAGAGGAGGAAAGCTAGTAGGAAGCCTAAGACTGATCTAAAATCATCATAAGAAAGCCTATCCCAAGTGTGAAAATTCTAAAAAAAAAACTTCTCTGGAAGCTTAGCCTTTAGGCAAGTGCCTAGAAGTGTGTGTAGGACTCAAGAAAGCAACGTTGGAGAAGGAACTCTTTGGAGGTAAAAAAAAAAAAAGATTAAAGGGAGAGGTAACTTTTGAACAAAAAAATGCACAGTGAAGGGGAAAAGAGACAAGAAGGGAAATTTTATCATCTTATAAGACAAAAAAAATGTCAACATGTAAGAACCCATCAAACTTCCCTCCCACTGCCCTCCCCTGTACCCCAAAATCCTCCAATAAAAAAACATACTTGGTTATGTGAAGATAAGAGGATGTTCTTGAGCTTGGAATCTTGGAAACCACCCACAAACTGCTCGCGATGGTCATATAAATTAAAAAATGCAATCAATCCTCATCCATATAAAGCAGAACATGAGAATCAAAAAAAAAGGGCATTTGATTAAAATTCCCACAAATAAAGAATGATTGAAAAATAAAGCTATAACAAAATACTCCAAGAGAAATTTTCTAAAACATTTAAAGATATATATTTTTTAAAAATACCTTATAGTAGAAGTCTGAAAGCTAAAAAAAGAAATGGACCAAAAAATTGGTCAACATAAAGCAAAAGTTAATTGAACATAGAACAGTAAAATAGAAGAAAAAATAAAATCATATTGGAAATGGAAATTAAAAGTACCTAAAGAAGAAAAATGAAAACTTAATAAGAAGCACTGAAGAAAAACAGGAAAAACAACAAAAAGAATGAAAACGAGATGAAGAAAGAAGTAAAAGTGTTCAGAAAGTGATATCAAAGACCAGGAAAAAAAAAAAAAAAACATAATGTATGTATAAAGAGAATCCTTGAAAAGGAAAAAAAATGGAACAGAATTAATATTTAAAACTATAATCCAGGAAAGTTTTCCAAAAATAAGAGAGTTTAAATGTACAATGATACAGCTCACCAAAAATTTGTCCTGGAACAGTCAACTCTGAGATTGATCTGAGACATTAGACTTTACATACATAGAAAAATCTTCTGGGATGCCAGGCAAAAATAAGAAATAATTTACAAAGTCATGATAATTATACTTGCCTCATAATTTTAAAAAATATCAAGCCAAAGCAACAGTGTAACAATATGTTTTTTAAGTCAACCACTTATAGGACATTCTTTTGAAAACAAAGCTATATAGACATGAAACAAAACATTAGTTTCCAGGGTCTGAAGGTGGAATGCTGACTCCAAAGGGGCATTCACTTTGGTAGCATGGAAGTGTTCTATATCTTGATTGCAATAATGGTTATATATATATTTCTCAAAACTTGAAAAACTATGTATTCTAGTATGCAGTTTTTAAGCATTAATTTTACTATATGTAAAGTATACCTTAAATCTAAAAATGGAGAAATTGTCAAACAAAGTTGGGGACAAAGATCTTGTATCCAGACAAGTTGGCCATCTAGGCTATAAAAAGTTTAATATTTTTTAAACTCAGAGTGTTCAGAACCCATAAGTCCTTCTTAAGAAATTGAATGGTGGATGAGATTCATCTAACCAAGGGATGGTTGGGAAATTTTCCTCAAAAAGGTGAATGATGAGCATTTAATATACTTAATTTTAGAGTTAAGATAAAAATAAAGATGGTATAAGGGCATAATAATAGTCACATGTTATATGACATATATTATTTGTTATATACTCTAACAAATTAGAAGCAATGAAACTAAAAATTGGGAAGAAAAGAGAAAGGAAAAGAGGGGGAAGAAAGAATAATTTCAGTGATTTTTTTTTTTTTTTATAATCAAGAGATGGGGGAGGAGTTCCTGTCATGGCGCAGTGGTTAACGAATCCGACTAGCAACCATGAGGTTGCGGGTTCGGTCCCTGCCCTTGCTCAGTGGGTTAACAGTCTGGCGTTGCCGTGAGCTGTGGTGTAGGTTGCAGACGCAGCTCAGATCCCGTGTTGCTGGGGCTCTGGCGTAGGCCAGTGGCTACAGCTCCGATTCAACCCCTAGCCTGGGAACTTCCATATGCCGCGGGAGCGGCCCAAGAAATAGCAAAAAAAAAAAGACAAAAAAAAAGAGTATCTGATCTTGAAATTGCAACAAATTTTAAACAACTCAATCAAAAGGACAAATACACACTAAAATTACAGATTTCTTTAGAAATATGATAGTATAAACACTGTATATCAAAATCTATAGAATATACTTAAAGCAGTGATCAAAGGAAAATTCATAGCCCTAATCACATTTATAAGTAAAAATGAAAGTATACAAGTGTATTAAATTCCTAGAAAGCAACCTTGAAAAAGAACTGCAAAGTAACGCAAAAGAAAGCACAAAGAAAAAAAACTAAAGATAAAAGCAGAAATTAATTAGAGAATAGTAAACAATATACTTAATTAATAAATCAAAATCCTGTTTTGTTTTTTTTTTAAAAAAAAACCTTTTTTTATGGCCACATTTGTGACATATAGATATTCCTGGGACAGGAATTGAATCCAAGCCACAGCTGCAACCTACATTGCAGCTATGGTAATGCCAGCTCCTTTAACCCACTGCACTGGGCCAGGAGTCGAACCTATGCTTCCACAGCAACCCAAGTCACTGCAGTCAGATTCTTAACTCACTGCATTACAGCAGGAACTCCCTAAAAAAGCAACTTTTAAACAAAATCAAAACGCTAGCTAACTTAAATAAGGAAAAAGGAAGAAATATAAATATTCAAAATAACATGACAAGGAAAATAACAATTGAAGAAAAATAAATTTTTAAATCATTACATTATTTTATAGATTTATATTCAAATCAATTGAAAACATAAAAAAGCGGGTACCTTCCCAGGGAAAATCAGGTTAACAAAATTGACTTCATTAGATATAGAAGGAAACAGAACAATTTCAGTGGAAGAAATAAAGTTATCAAGGATCTACCATACAATGCACACCAGATCCATATAGTTTCACTAGGGAATTTTAGAAAACCTTCAAAGACCAGCTAATCATAATGTTCCATAAACTGTTTCAGATCATTGAAAATAAAAATTAAAAAACCTTCCTAATTTTTATATGAAGCAAGCATAGTTTTATCATAAAAACCAAATAAAGACAGTACAGAGAGGTAATACTGTAGACCAACAAAACTTATGACTATTAATAAAAAAATACTTTATAAAGAATTGGTAAGCAGGGAGTTCCCGTCGTGGCGCAGTGGTTAACGAATCCGACTAGGAACCATGAGGTTGCAGGTTCGATCCCTGGCCTTGCTCAGTGGGTTAAGGATCTGCCGTTGCCGTGAGCTGTGGTGCAGGTTGCAGATGCGGCTCGGATCCCGCGTTGCTGTGGCTCTGGCGTAGGCCGGTGGCTACAGCTCCCATTCAACCCCTAGCCTGGGAACCTCCATATGCCGCGGGAGCGGCCCAAGAAATAGCAACAACAACAGCAAAAAAGACAAAAGACAAAAAAAAAAAAGAATTGGTAAGCAGAATCCAATGAAACATTAAAAAATATAAGATGAACAACAGGAATTAATTCTAGTAACACTATATTGGCTCAATACTATGGAATCCCTTAATAAAATATGTTAATATATAATGTCAACATTATTATTAATATTTATTAATAGTTAAAGCTAAAAGTAATATTACCAATACTGATATAATATTAGCACAGTATTATATTTGTGGAATTAAAATTAAAATATGATTTTTTTTTTGTCTTTTTTGCCATTTCTTGGGCCGCTCCCGTGGCATATGGAGGTTCCCAGGCCAGGGGTGGAATCGGAGCTGTAGCCACAGGCCTACGCCAGAGCCCCAGCAACACGGGATCCGAGCTGCATCTGTGACCTATACCACAGCTCACGGCGACGGCAGATCCTTAACCCACTGAGCAAGGGCAGGGACCGAACCCGCAACCTCATGGTTCCTAGTCGGATTCGTTAACTACTGAGCCACGTTGGGAACTCCTAAAATATGATTTTAAAGTAAGCGATTTAGCTCTAAAGATGTTGAGTGACAAAGCCTTTATCCTAAATATTCTAAAAAGTTATATTTAATGGAAAAAATATGTGATAAATAGAATCTTTCTGATTTCTTTGAATTGGTTAACAAATAGTAGAAGATAATTATCTCATATGTATAATACATCTCCTAAACTTGTATACCTAGAGCTCACTTCAAAATGAAACAAATTTATTATTTGTGTAAAAATGGTACCACATTCCTAAATAAAAGATATATTAAGATCTAAGACATCTAAGTGTTCACCAAAACCAGAGGTCACGACCTGGCAACTTTTTGACTTCTGACTACAGGTGAGTTTTATTTAGGCCTAGCCAATGATTTTTAAATTTTGTAAATTGAATATCTTTTATTCAATTGTGTGTGAGTTCCACCTTTGCTATGTTTCTACCACTCCGCATTTTCTTACATCTAGCAGCCTTACTCACTGATTATTACCTGCCTGGTCCCTAAAAGCATTTAAGTTTGTGACAGCTCACAGCTTGATATTGATAGCTTAAATTCACTGGCTTGTTATCCCCATATGCTAACAAAGTTACTCCAACCCCAAAAAAAGATACACACCTTCCCTACAAATACTTCTAGAAATATCCAGGAGTTGTCTCACATGCGATTATGAGTAAATCAATTTGCATCATGCATTGCTGCAACTGTTCTGGGCTTTCATCCAACATGTATGTATCCACCATCACCTCCCACCATTCACTGTATCTGCTGATCATCCATCATCTCTCACTGGTCATCCATCATCTTCCATTGGGCATCCATCATCTGCCACTGGGTATCCATCATCATTAGCTGGGCATCTGCTGAGTACCGCCATGTCTGTTGGGAATCCACAGTCTCCCAACAGGCATCGTGGTCTCTGCTGATGCTCTGCATTTCACCACCAATGCCTTCCATGAGAATGCTGCTCTACCTGTCTTGGGTGCTGTCACCTGGTATAGCCAAACCTACATACTGAATTTGCTTCAGTCTTTATTGTATTTACTGTTCCTTGCAAAAAATCGGAATACGTGGCACGCTATGTTACCTAAACTTTGAAAAAGCAACGCTCGTCTTTGCCCTCTTCACAAAAATCCCTCTGTAAAACAACTCTCTATTCTTTCTTCATTTTTACTTACTGCAGTCTACTCAGGGCTTCCATTCTACAGGGCTGATCTAATGCCTATATTTGCTGATGCCTTAATTTCTGCCCTCAGGCATCCACATAAAAACTCCCTCCTGAAAGGCTAAGCTGTGACCTTGTCACTGTTGTAAACTAGCATTTATCCTTGTATTTGGTTTTTTTTTTTTTGGTGTTTTTTTAATGAATAAAATGAAGCCCTCTTTCCCTCTTGAAAATCAGTTCATGAGGTTAGATACTTGGTATAGTCCAGCCCCACACATCTGCATATATGAATCTTTACTTTTTTGGTTCAAATGTCTACTCCCAATATTCCCCTTCCCAATACATATAGTCATTTCACCTAGGACCTTCATCCTAGGGGAGAAATTTCTTTACCAAGTAAATTTCAATTCCAAGTATAAAAGGGAAGAATAGGACTCATAATTTACAGAAAATTATGGTGACATATATTAAAGGACACAGTCCAGAGGTCCTGGTGGTTGTTCGTATGTCTAGAGTCTGCTATCTCTGGTCATTCTTTGTACCTTCTCTTTCCTCTTTCCTCCGTAGAGATACACAACTTCTGCAGATTAATTACTTCTTTAAATCTTCAGCAAATACATAATGTAATTTTAGTTAACATTCCAATTCTACTTACAAAGGTCATTTCCTACAGGCAGATGGGCAGCACTAAGCTAACTAATAACTAACACCCAAGCACTTGCTCAGTGTCAGGCCCTGTTGCAGGTGATATAAATTTACTATCCCCAAAGCATCAAGAGTTTAAGTACTACCAGGGATCTATTGCCAACTTGGGGAAAACACATCCACATTTTTCTACATTAAGAGGAAACTCTCTTCTATTTTCTCAAGTTGGGTTTGGGTTTCCTGGCCGGGTGTCCATTTCTGATGTTCCGAAGATTCACTTTACTTTATCTTTTACTTTTATTTGGCTAATCCAAAACACCGTTCCTGGCACAGGCATTTTTTGAGTTTGGAAAATCTCATTTCTTCATGGAAACTTTCAGTGGTTTTATATCATCTTCTGCTGTGCCAACTCCTAGAAAGCTAAATTCTCAGCCCTTATTTCCAAAGACTCTTTCTCCTAAATCTGCATGTATAATCCAAGAGCCTTTTAACTGGGCTCATTGATGATGTTAAAGAAGATGATGATAATGATAATTATAATAGTTAATTGTAATTGAGTGTATGGGAGGGAAAACTTTTTCCTCTACTCTCTTAGTTCAGTATCTGGGGTCCTAAAAATTAAATTGGCAAAGGATAGTTTAATAGGAGAAAGGCTTTATTTACTTACACATAACTGAGTTCTTCATAGAAAAGAAGTGAAAACCCAAAGAAGCAGTTAGACCCAAGAGTATATATATAATTTTAACAAAGGGCAATATATTGTGGAGAATTGACAATACAAAGGAAAAGCAATCTGGGTTTCTAGGGATGGGAAGGTAAATATACATGGGAAACTAATGGAAGTTAAGGGTTACACTAATAAGGATTGTTATGAAGACTCAATCTTGTTTAGTCTTGGGGATGATAAATGTGTGTCTCCAGTGATTAAGGGTCATTCTCATAGTTCCCACCGTGGCTCAGCAGGTTAAGAACACAACTAGCATCTATGAGGATGTAGGTTCAATCCCTGGCCTCACTTAGTAGGTTAAGGATCCAGCATTACCATAAGCTGTGGCATAGGTCACAGATGTGACTTGGATTCCATGTCGCTGTGGCTGTGGTGTAGGCCAGCAGCTGCACCACCAATTAGACCCTCAGCCTGGGAACTTTCATATGCCATAAGTGTGCCCCTAAAAAACCTTTTTTCAAAAAGTCATTCTCCTCTTCCTGGTAGGGTTAGAGATCGGGGCACCCTCACAAAGGGAAACTTATACCCTGACTTTAGGCAGAAAGGGGGAGGATAGAGAGCTTTTCCTGTATCTGCTATTTCTCATTTACCTTCAACTCAAAATAATCCTTATACCAAAGTGGGATACTTTGGGGAATGTTGTACTCTAATCCCTGACAGCACTTATTCTGTGTTTATTACCTCATTTAATCTCCATACCAATCTGTAGGTAGAACTTTACATTTTCCCCACTTTACATATGAGGAAAACTGAAGCACACAGTTTACCTGATATTAGAGCCATGAGAGGCTAATATCCATGCTTACTTGGATCAATGACATTAAGGGCCCCATTCTCCCTGCTAGTCAGACTGATGTTTTTGCCACTCATTCATGGAAATGTAGAAAAAAGCTATATCTTCTTGAAAACTAAACCAAACACTGATTCTTGCTTCCTGTCTTGATATACCTTTAGAGACACAGAGTAGCATAACTAAGAAAATAATCTCTTTTACATACAGGAGTAATTTCTCCAAGTCCCACGATGATAATAATAGTTAGCAGTTCTTTTATATATACAATGCTATACATCATCCTAGCTGATAGACACTCTTTTAGAACCATAGCTTTGCTCAAAGTAATTTCTTTTACATTTTAGACTCTATTGACATCAACTTCATACACAGTTTGAAGGCCCCGGCTTCAATGCCTTTGTTGCTATGTGATTGATTAGAAAATAGAATTACGGAGTTCCCATTGTGGCTCAGTGGTTAATGAATCTGACTAGTATCCATGAGGATGCGAGTTTGATCCCTGGCCTCCATCAATGGGTTAAGGATCCGGCATTGCCATGAGCTGTGGTGTAGGTCACAGATGCGGCTCGGATCCAGCATTGCTGTGGCTGTGGCATAGGCCGTCAGCTGTAGCTCCAATTTGACCCCTAGCTTGGGAACTTCCATATGCGATGGGTGCGGCCCTAAAAGGACAAAAGACAGAAAGACAGGAAAGAAAGAAAGAAAGAAAGAAAGAAAGAAAGAAAGAAAGAAAGAAAGAAAGAAAGAAAGAAAGAAAGAAAGAAAGAAAGAAAGAAAGAAAGAAAGAAAGAAAGAAAGAAAGAAAGAAAGAAAGAAAGAAAAAAGAATTAAAAGGGAGTAGTGGAGGAGCATAATATATCTTCAAATAGTTGAAGGAGCTTCATGCTCATATGCCTCCAAAAGGTGAAAGCAAGATAAATGGTAAAAGATACAGAAAGGAGCAGATTAGGGTTCATCGAAATCTTCTTTATCAGTGAAAATCTCTATCTCTCCAAGAGAGGAATCACTTCGTTACTGGAGTTTATATGAAGAATTTCTGCTTTGAGTAGGCAGTTGCACTAGATATTTTCTGTGTTTTCTTCTATGCTCTCAGATTGTATAATTATGTTTCCTACTGATGTCAATTTGAACAAATTATTTGGAATCTGAAATTATCATTATGGAAGTAGAAGGAGAGTATCTTTGTGAATGATAGGAAGATGAAAAGAATTATTTCATACAACAGGCTTACATTTCACCTGTGCTTTTATGTGCCTATGGTCTTTATAATCAATTTGATTAGTCCCTGTAAGAGACCCTGGATGAAAAACCTACTCATATTATTTAACAACTCAGAAGAAAATATCTTATTGCCATCTAAGTGAACATAAAAGAAAATTTGCTTAGAATTAATGGACAGTGTATCCAAAACTCTCACTCTTAAACATTATGAGATGAATAAGAATAGCCTACTTAGCCTTTACCTAAAACAGCAGTAATTCAATCTTGAAAGCTGTCTTTCATATGCTAAATAGAATCTCTTAAAACAATGAATCTGAATTGTTCTTAGTTATATGTATGTATTCCTAACACTGTGCTTGAATTGTGTAGTATCTGGGTTCTTGGACTAATTGTTAAAAGTTGATTTCTTTCTTTTCCTCCTTAGTCAAATTTTTATATTCTCTAATTGTTGAAATTTGTTTCGTGTTCGAAATAAAATATACCAGAAATCTAAAATCTTTGCACTCTAATTTGTCTGCATTCAAAATATAGCAAAGGCAAGCTGCTCACTCATTATTTATATAACAAAATACAAAAAAATACACTTCATAAATTGTTTTTCCATAACTTGATGCCATTGTTTCTTTTAAAATAACAATACCACCAAGATAGTCAAGGTTAAATGAGATTTTTTTTTTCAGTGTGGAACTTCTCACTTAAAAATATTTAATAAAATAGGTAGTGGAAGCAGAATTTTAATTATCAGCCTATTTATCTCTACTTTTGCTCTTTAATTACATGGTAAGAAGCATTTGAGGGTCTTTAGTGTGTACAGTTTCAAATGAGCCTAAATCACTGTAGATTTTTTATCGTTGTTTTGTAATTATAAGATCACAGCTACTGCGGATTTTAACTCTCTTCAGAATGAAGGAGGAAAGGAAGTATTTAGAATTAGCAGATACACATGAGTTAACTAGGTCAGGACAATCTTCTCTAGACCAAAAGTATTCTTTATTCTAGATCAAGATCATTTTTGGAGCCCAAAAGAATTCACTAGCTAATAAAAAAGATAGTTTCTCCTCAAAATTATGTAACAGAAAGCTTGAAGGGGAACTAAAGGAGAGACATTTGATATTTATTAAGCACTTATTCATTTTTCTATATTACTTTAACCCCATCCCATACACTCTCAGCTTAAAATCTCCATACTGTAGGCAGAAAGGACTTTTCTAGGCTTACTATTTTAAGAACAAGTATAGAAGAGGAAGCTAAATATGTGCTATTGAAGTAATAGATGAAGCTAACTTTCATGTATTTAATTTCAAATGGAAAATATATTCAAAATAGAGCACAGATAAATGATGAAAAATAAATTCCTATGTTCTTTGAAGTATTTTTTGTTTTGAAAGAGTGAAGTCTTTAATTTTCAGTTTCTCAAAAACCTAGGATTACCATCTCTGTATATACATGTTTTTCACCAGTGGGTGGCATATAAACCATTGTAATCAGTCTCTGTGTTCTCTAAAAGAGAAATTGGAGTAAAAAATAAAGATAACAATTATTTCCAAAAATTTGAATTATATTTTGCATAGTTACCAATAAAAAGGAAACATTATATGTTCAATAGAAACATTATATAGAAGTTGAACATTGGAGTTCCCCTTGTGGTGCAGCGGAAACGAATCCAATTAAGAACCATGAGGTTTCAGGTTCAGTCCCTGGCCTCGCTCAGTGGGTTAAGGATCCTGTGTTGCTGTGAGCTGTGGTGTAGGTCGCAGACGCGGCTCGGATCCCACATTGCTGTGGCTGTGGTGTAGGCTGGCAGCTGCAGCTCCGATTCATCCCCTAGCCTGGGAGCCTCCATATGCCATGGGTGCAGCCCTAGAAAAAGGCAAAAAGACAAAATAAATAAGTAAATAAAATCTTAAAACAGTCTTTTGTTACATGTATTATTATATATACTTAAAGCTATACTACAAATAATAATGGGAAAAATGCAAAAATGATGCACTTGTGATTTGAAAACATGCTAATAAGTACAAATTATACAAGAGGTTCAATAATTTTTCCCTTAAAAAAGAAGCTAACCCCTTTACATATACCTCATTAGGAATGACACATTTGGAAAAATATCAAGGTCATTATTTTTCCGCACAATTCTTACCACTATGACAATATTTTTCTGGATTTTGAAAGAGCAACTACTGCTACCTGCAACTTACTCTTGTCAACTAAATGGAGAGTTAGAGATATTTTCTATTGTACCATTTAAATTCCTTTGTTGAATATTATTAACTGTTTTTTAAATTTTCTTAGAGGCTGCTCCAGGTCTTACAATATGCATCTTTTTATTTTCATTCCTTTTAGAAAAATGAGATATAATTCATATGCCATAAAATTCATCCTTTTAAAGTATACAATTCAATGGTTTTTGGTATATTCACAAAATATCATTCATCATTATCTAATTCCAGAATATTTTAATCACTTCAAAAAGGTGCCCTGCACAAAATTGCATTTTTAATTTAAAGCAAACTTGTTAAGATTAATATTAAATTTCAATAGTATATAGAAACTTTGCTCCAGTATACTTCCATTCCCCCCCCCACTTTTGTGCTATTATTATCATGCATATTGTATCTTCTACATTATAACACATCAAAATAGTTTTGTAATTAGTGTTTTATGTAATTTTCTTTTACTTAATCTTTCATGTCTCACATTTAGGAGAAAAATGTTTTGATTTATTTTTTAAAGTGTTTTAATACATGAATTCAAGTTACCATCTAATCTTTCAATTTTACCTGGAAGATTCACTTTAGTAGATAATACAGGTCAAGTATGCTGATGACAAATTCTCTCAGTTTTTATTTATCTTTTTTTTTTTCTTTATTTCTCCTTCATATTTGAAGAATACTGTTACTGGCTATAGAATTCTTTGTTGACCGTCTTTTTGTCAGCACTTTGAATACATTGTCCCAATGCCTTCTGGTTTTGTTGGTTTCCATTGAGAAGTCAGCTATTAGTCTTTTTTGGTTCATCTTGTATGAATCATTTATTTCTTTCTACATTTAGAATTTCTTCCTTGTCTTTTTTAACTTTATGAAGTAACTAGATATCTTTCACTAAGTTTATCCTAATTGGTGTTCCTCCTAAATGTGTAAATTGCTGTTTTCCATCAAAGCTGGGAATTTTTCAGCCATTATTTTTTCAAAACTTTTTCTTCCTCTCTTCTCCTTCTGGGACTCCCATTTATGCATGCATTTGATGGTGCCCCACAGGCTCTGTTCATTTTCTTCATTTTTCTTCATTCTTTTTTCTTTCTGTTCTTCAGACTGTATAATCTCTTTTGACCTACCTTCAAGTTCACTAATTCTTTCTTCTGCTTGATAAAATCCACTGTTAAATCCATCTAATGAATTTAAAATTTCAGTTACTAAACACTTTTCAACTCTAGAATTTCTATTTGGTTTTGCTTTGTTTTAAATATTAGATTAGTTTGTATCCCTTTATTGATTTTCTCTCTTTTATGAGACATTATCATGATAGTTTCTTCTAATTCTTTAAATATAGTCTCCTTTACTTCTTTAAATATTTTTTATAACTGATTTAAACACTTTATTCAATAAGTCCAACATCTGAAACTCTTCCTGGATACTAGAAAGCGATTGTTTTTATTCCTATGCATGGGCTATATCTTCCTGTTTCTTTATTCTTTTATATTTTCTTGTTGAAAACTGGACATTTTAAATAATGTATTGTATCAACTTTGGAAGTAGACCACTTGCCTTCCAGTGTTTTTATATTTTTACTATTTTTTTCTCATTTCTGCTTACTTTAGTGACTTTCCTAGATTAATTCTGTAGGATCTATATTCCCTGCAATGTATGCCTGCCATTTTTATGGTGTTTTTTTCTTTAATTCTTTTTATTTTTAAGCCTGGCTTCTTAGGAGTCACCCCTGAATCAGCATAGTGAGTGATCAGTCAATGAAGGGTCAGAATATTTCATTAAATTCTTTAAGCCAGTTATTCTTCCACACTTGTCCAAGGGGATTTGTGTGCGTGTGTGTGTGTGTGTGTGTGTGTGTGTGTGTGTGTGAAATCATACCTTCATATTTCTGAAGGTTTACAAATCAGTTAAGACTTTTATATCCTACTTGAGAAGGGAATCAAGGAACGCAAGAGATGAATTGGTGGGATCCTCTCTGGGCTTTCTTGGGTATATGCGCAGTTATGCATGTATGCAGCCTCTGTAGGTCTAGAATGTGTTGGAGCTTTTTAAAGTCCTTTATATTGGGCATATTCCTTTTACAAAGGTATTCCTTCTAAACAGGTTCTTGTTTGTTCCAAATGAATTCACAGCCTTAGGCAGCTGTAGTGTTATGGAATCCAACTTACTGCTATTGATTCAATGATACCATAGAGATAGAACTTTTTTTGAGTAACTAAACTCAAAGTTGTAATAAATTGCCACATGCCCTGGGAATAGAGTTTTCCTAGGAAAGTACTGTAAATATTGTAAAAATGTGTGCAATGCTATATGGGTGGAATGCACATGGAGTTCCAGAGCAAGTGAGGCCCCACTCCACTGACTGCTGGCTCTTCATGGCTACTGTGCTCCATTGTTGAACTGGGAGAAGAATAGGAGAAACCTCAAGGAAAAACACAGACTCCACAGTTCTTATCAAATTTAAGTAGGCTGTTTTTGATTAAATGTCTTTTAGTTTAGTTCTGTGCCTTTGTTTAAGTTCCAGAATTCAGAACTGGTTGATTTTTATTGTTTTGCAAGTAGTTTTTATTGAGGTAAAATTAACATATAATATTGTATTAGTTTCAGGGGTACAAAATAATGATTTGATATTCATATATATTGTGAAATGATCATCACAGTAAATCAGTGAACATCCATAACCATACATAGAGAATTTTTTTTCTTGTGATAAAGACTTCTAAGATCTCCTTTCTTAGCAAATTTTGAATATTATACAATATTATTAATTATGGTCACCATGCTGTATGTTATGTCTCCATGACTTATTTATTTTATAGCCAGAAATTTGTACCTTTTGACACCCTTTATCCATTTTATCCACACCACAAACCCCCAATTCTGGCAACTACCAATATGTTCTATGTCTCTATGAGCCAGCTTTTGTTTGTTTTGTTTTCTTTTATAGATTCCACATATAAGCAAGATTGTATAGTATTTATCTTTGTCTGACTTATTTCAGTTGGCATAATACCTTTAATGTCCATCCATGTTGTTGCAAAAGGCAAGATTTACCTCTTTCTTATAGATGGGTATTATTCCATTGTATGAATATGTATGTGTGTGTATATGTATATATATTATACACATATGTCACATCTTTATTTATTCATCAATTGTTGGACACTTAGGTAGTTTCCATATCTTGGCTATTGTAACTAATGCTTCAGTGAACATGGGGTTGCATACATCTATTCAAATTAGTATCTTCATTTTCTTCAGATAAGTATCCAGAAGTGAAATTTCTGGGTCATATGATAGTTCTATTTTTAATTTTTTGAGGACCGTCTATACTGTTTTCCATAGTGGCTACACCAATTTACATTCCTAGCAGAAGTGTGCAAGGGTTTTCTTTTCTCCACATCCTCACCAATATTTGTTATTTATATATATTTTATAATAGCTATTCTATACAGTTATGAGGTGCTATCTTATTATGGTTTTGATTTGCATTTCTCTAATGCTTAGTAATGTTAAACATCTTTTCATATACCTATTGGCCATCTGTATATCTTCTTTGGAAAAAATATCTAGTTAGATCTTCCATTTTTTTTAAATCAGATAATCTAATTTTCTTTTTTGGCTACTGAGTTGTATGAACTCTTTTTATATTTTGGATATTAACCCCTTATCAGATATATGATTTGTAAATATTTTCTCTCATTCATAAGTTTAACTTTTCATTTTGTTGATGATTTATTTTGCTGGTCAAAAGGTTTTTTTCGTTTGACCTAGTCCCACTTGTTTATTTGTTTGCGGTTTTTTGGGGGGGGGGGGGGCGGGGCTTTGTTTTTGTAGTCAGAGCCAAAAAATTCCTGCCAAGACCAATGTAAAGGAGTTTCCACCTATGTTTCCTTCCAGAAATTTTATGGTTTCAGGTCTTACATTCAAGTCTTTAATGTAAAACCTGAAATGTAAGACCTTGAATGTATTTTGAGTTAACTTTTGTGTATAGTGTAAAGTAGCAGTCTAGTTTCATTCTTTTTCATGTGGCTGTACAGTTTTTCAAACACCCTTTATTGAAGAGACTGTCCTTTCCCCATTGTATATCCTTACCTCCTTCATTGTAAATTAATTGACCATATATATGTGGGTTCATTTCTGGGCTTTCTGTTCTATTCCATTGATCTATATATCTGTTTTTATGCCTGCATCATAGTGTTTTGATGACTGTAGCCTTGTAATACATTTTGAAATCAATGACTTCAGGAGTTCCTGTCGTGGTGCAGTGGTTAACGAATCCGACTAGGAACCATGAGATTGTGGGTTTGATCCCTGGCCTTGCTCAGTGGGTTAACGATCTGGCATTGCCGCGAGCTGTGGTGTAGGTTGCAGACGCAGCTCGGATCCCGTGTTGCTGTGGCTCTGGCGTAGGCCAGTGGCTACAGCTCCGATTAGACCCCTAGCCTGGGAACCTCCATATGCCGCGGGAGTAGCCCAAGAAATGGCAAAAAGCAAAAAAAAAAAAAAATGAAATCAATGACTTCAGCTTTGTTCTTCTTTCTCAATGTCCCCTTTGGTATTTGGGGTCTTTTAGGGTTTTATACAAATTTTAGGATTGTTCTATTTCTGTGACGTGTCATTGGAATTTTGATCAGCTTTTCATTAAATATGTAGATTGCTTTCAGTAGTATGGACATATTAATAATATGAATTCTTCCAATCTAAAAGCATGGAATATCTTTCCATTTATTTTTGTCTTCCTCAATTTCTTTCATCAATGTCTTATAATTTTCAGAGTACAGGTCTTTCACATCCTTTGCTAAATTTGTTCCTCAGTATTTTATTCTTTTGATGTAATTATAAACAGGATTGTTTTAATTTCTCTTTCTGATAGCACATTGTCAGTGTATAGAAATACAACAGATTTTTGTATATTGCTTTCATATCCTGCAACTTTACCAAATTTGGTTATTAGTTCTAACAGTTTTTTTTTTTTTGGTGGAATCTTTAGGGTTTTCTATGTATAATATGTCACCTGCAAATAGTGACAATTTTACTTCTTCCTTTTCAATTTGGGTGTCTTTTATTTCTTTTTCTTGGTTAATTTCTATGGCTAGGACTTTCAATATTATGTTGAATAAAAGTGGTGAGAGTGGGCATCTTTGTCTAGTTTTTGATGTTAGAAAAAGAGCTTTCAGCTTTTCACTGTTGTGTACGATGTTATTGTGGGCTTGTCATATGTGGTCTTTATTATGTTCAAGTACACTCCCTCTATGTCCCTTTTTTGGAGTTTTTTACAATAAATGGATGTTGGAATTTATTGAATGCTTTTTCTGTATCTATTGAGATGATCATATGATTTTTATCCTTCATTCTATTGATGTAATTTATTTGTTTATACGGTCATTTTAATGTATTGTTTAATTTGGTTTACTAATATTTTGTGAGGGATTTTCACAAGTAGGTGAAAATATTGGAACATTGGCCTACAATTTTCTTTTCTTGGGTTGTCTTTGCCTGGTTTTAGTATTAGGAAAATTCTGCCTTGTAAATGAGTTTGGAAGCATTTCTTCCTCTCCCACTTTTTGGAATAGTTTGAGAAGTGTTGGTATTAATTCTTTGAATTTGGTAGAATTCACCAGTGAAGCCATCTGGTCCTGTACTTGCAAGATTTTTTGTTTTTGGTTTTGGTTTTTGCCTTCATGAGAAAAGATTTCCCAACTTCCTCACTTTGCTTTCTGGAATTCTTGCCCTTGAGAATATTTCTTTATACATCTTTAATTATATTTCTGAATTGACTCAAATTAGGATCTAAACAAGTCGCTTCATTTAAGTTAAGACTCAAACAACATTCACACATTCCATTTGTTTTTTACAAAACTATTTTTGGAAAGGCTTGGTTCAGACCCTCAGGAGAGGGAATATTTATTAGACAGGAACACAAAGCCAAGGAAGTACTTTAATTGCAGATGAGACACTTGCACATGTTTGTATGTTCAAGGGAAATCATTATAGTTTCTGGCTTACAAAAAAAAAAAAAAACTTCTCCATGGTCAAAGGTCTTGTGTGCAACAATGGCAATTATTCCAGTTTAGCCTGGGGTCCAGGATAAGAAGCATAACCTGAGACTGGAAAGAATGAATTTAGAAAGGTGCCAGATCAGAAAGGAAAGATAGAGGAGGGGGGATGTAAAAGTTCTTGGGCAAACCATTAATAATGTTACTTAGGTTTACTTTATGATGCCAGACTCTTGGTGAATTACTCTTATTTGGGAACTATTTCTCTATTCTGATTTTTTTTCTTTTTTTGTGATTTCTTGGGCGGCTCCCGTGGCATATGGAGGTTCCCAGGCTAGGGGTCGAATCGGAGCTGTAGCCGCCGGCCTATGCCACAGCCACAGCAACGCGGGATCCGAGCCGCATCTGCAACCTACACCACAGCTCAAGGCAACGCCAGATCCTTAACCCACTGAGCAAGGCCAGGGATCGAACCCGCAACCTCATGGTTCCTAGTCAGATTCGTTAACCGCTGAGCCACGACAGTAACTCCCTATTCTGAATTTTTACATTCTCTTCCCACTGGTTAATACTAAGGAAGAGTAGAAAAAGCACAGAAGGCCTAGTTTGTATTTTCAGCTTTGCCAATTACTATGTGATCTTGTGAAGGCACTTGGCTTCTCTGAGCTTTTCCTGATTTGTAAAATGCGATTATTGGATGTCTCTAAAATTGCTTTTATCTAGAATACAATTATTCTAAGGCCTTTCTTAGGTATACATATGCAATAAACTGTGATTTTCTTCAATGGCTGAGCTTATCCCTTTTGTTTTCCTTACCTAAAATTCAAATCCACAAGAACTTTCTTTCTCCCACTCTCATCATAACCTGTTTATAGAAAGAATATAAATTGAAATTAAAAACTGATGTAGACTATATTAGTAGGAAAGAAATGTTGTCCTTTCTTATCATTCAAATTCAAAATAAAACAATGTTACTATGACTCATTATATTTAGTTTTTGTAATAAAAGCCAGTTTCATAAGTGAAACTACCTGAAAAAAAACCTCTTGAGGGAGTCGAAGCAAAATAATATATTGTCATTGAGAATAACCATATACAATTTCCAAAAGTTAAATCCTAGAATAATCTTTGTCAAACTGAAAAAAAAGCTCTTAAATCATCTCAAAATTTGGTCAGTTTTGCGGATATCATGGAGTCATATCCTTTTGCAGTAATAAAAGCTATTTTTGCCAATGTATTTTGCAGATATGGATCAGATATTTTAGAGATCACTTTTGTTGAACAATATGATAGATCCATTCCAAAAGTTGCAATTGCATAATCATGTATGTTATACTTTTTACTCCACCAAATGAGATAACCGAAACCACAGAATCCATTCAGTGATTGAAATTAAACATTTTCTTTGATAAACTGATTAAATAAATCAGATAAATGCTGAAACGTCTTTCACTTTGTACATCTAATCCTATAGCTATCTGATTTTGTTTCTGTATCCCTTCTAAAATATGTGTCTAAATTAAATTAAAACCTTTATTTTAACCACAGGCTTCCACATCCCACTTTATTCTGTGACCAACTCCACTTTCTTTAACACCTCAAGGAGTTCTTATGGATCCAGAAACAACTAATAAGACATCAAGATAGGGCTGTCATAACAATGATCAAACAAAGGTCATAGTTAAACTATTATAACCGATAGGCCAAACCATAAATGATATAAAAACAATTACCGAATATCTGCTCTTTTTCAGCAATGAATAAAACATAATGGAGTGTAGAAATGTGTTAGTTCCAATCCATGACTACAAGGGAGTTTATAAGTACGGATGTGTGTGTTTGTATGTGTTGGTGGGAGACAGAAATTTATATAAAAGGATAATGAACAATATAAAATTACATGCCAATACTGCAACATATTGAACACATGACAGGTAGTACAGAAGTTCAGAGGAAGGACATATCTCTGTGGTTAACTGTTGAGAATAGGACTCACAATGGTAGCATTTCAATGACTATAATAAAGTAGATAGCATTTTCCCAACTCCTGAAATACTACACAAATGGTCCTTTTCACACTTTAAATATATTATTCATAAAGCTAACCCAATTTTGAGGAGAAATAGACAAACTCAACTTAATCATCTTTCAGGATTTCATCTTTCTACTAATAATTTATTTAAAATACAAGTGGTTATATCTCTGTAACTCTTAGAGGTATATTCTTCACATACTACTATGTAATTCTTGTAAATGAAAAACAGAAGTATTTTAAGATATGACAAATGCTATGAAATAGACACAGGATGGCAAAAACATGATAAAGACTGGAGTTGCCATCATGGCTCAGTGGAAATGAATCTGACTAGCATCCATGAGGACGCAGGTTCAATCCTTGGCCTCGATCAGTGGGTTAAGGATCCCGCCTTGCTGTGAGCTCTGGTGTAGGTCACAGATGCGGCTTGGATTTGACATTGCTGTGGTTGTGGCTGTGGCCAGTGGTTATAGTTCCAATTTGACTCCTAGCCTGGGAACCTCCATATGCTGTGGGTGCAGCCCTAAACAAAAAAGACAAAAAAAAAAAAGACTTACTAATATGTCGATAAACATTTTACCTCAATTACCGTCTACTGCATTTTTTAAAATGGCACCAAAACATAAGTAAAGTGGCCATGAATAAAATGACCAATAAATGTACAACTCCCTTAACAAGGGCCTCTACTAGGCTTTATTAATTATAATTTAAAAGTGTTGAAAGTACTATAAATTTAACCTATATCTTTACTTTTTTTTCTGAAAATTTTCTTGATTGCCCTTCCCTGCATTCATACTTCACCTATCTCTAGTCCAATTAGTTTTATGTTTATGTTTTAAGACATGCCACATTCTGAATAGTTCATAGAGTCCAAGGGGAAAATGGCCTTTAGAAAACACTTTCTGGATTCATGTCACATTTCAGATCACCAAATATTTATTGAATTCTCTCTCTGTATTAGGCCTTGTGCTTAGCTTTAGGAATATAGAGGTAAATAAACAGGGCTCTAGCCCCCCAAGGAACATATTCACATTTATAAAAATATTCAAATAACTCAAACAACTTATGTAGTTTAGTATTTATTTTCTAATTAGTGTCACTAAATAAAACATCTAATTTGCAGCATAAGCTTTGAATAATTTCTGGAGAATTTTCAAAAATCACATTGACTAAATTCAGTGACTCTGACTAAAAGTAGCTAATGGAGAGCTGGAATGTCTGGTTTTCATTAAAATTCTTGAGGCAAATAATGGTTTTGTATCATTCCTTTGGAAACAAGATGAATTTCTGTTGAGATGAATAATGTCTATATTTACATAACAAAAAAATGTTCAGCAGGAAATAAAGTACTGCACTCTTTTGGGGTATTATTGTCAGTATGGGAATTAGCATCATTCCTTTTCCAAAAAGATTTCTTAATAATGCAAGTAGAATGTCTTGGAGATGCCTTGTCATTGCATCCATCAGTAAGCATTGATAATTACCAATAAGCAGTGACATTGCTTGAGGTGTTGTAGTATAGTAGAAGTGGGCTTTGGTATCAGATGAACATGGGTTTAAATTCTTACATTACCATCTTCTCACCTTTAGAAACAGAAGGGCAAGTCACCTTCTATTTCTAAATAACAATTTCCTCATCAATAAAACAGGGAAATAAATTTCTAAGTGTCATGGCATTGAGAGTTAGAGATCATGTGTATAGACTATCTGGCATTTAGTATGTGCATAATATTTTAATTATTGTTAATAAGATTACTCTTAGGAATTGATTTTAGTGGAATCTTACTTTGGAGTCCCTGAATAAAAGCAATCAAGTAAATTATGTTTGAGTTCACTTGCCAGAAACTTCTGAAAATCTGTCCCAGCTGAATGATAGCATAGTAGAATGAGATTTTTGAAAAACAGGGAAAAAAGACCCAGTATCTCATAAACACCTTACAAATGATAGTACCCTACAGCCTTGTGAGTAGGATTCGATTGGCATTTTTGTGTTCAATATATATGTCTTGAAGGAGTGGAAAATAAGCATACTATTTATACATACCTTTTTGCCATTTCCATGTTTTAAAAAAAGTTTATATCTGTCATTATGAAAACAATGCCACTTAGATAAAACTTTGTATGTAAGACACAGTAACCGACCCTCTGGGGCATAGATGGAGGATTCCAGTCAGACATGGAAAACTTTAAGTTCCAGGTTTGTCATCCAGTTGCCATCTCAATTCTATTTACTATCTCTTTAGACTATACATATACAACAACAACAACAACAACAAAAATGGAGAATAAAATATATAGGGCCAAATAAGAGAATATTGAAAGTTTTGTGTAGGAGTTCCCGTCGTGGTGCAGCGGAAACGAATCTGACTAGGAACCATGAGGTTGTGGGTTCGATCCCTGGCCTCGCTCAGTGGGTTAAGGATCTGGCATTGCTGTGGCTGTGGTGTAGGCTGGCAGCTACAGCTCCGATTAGATCCTTAGCCTGGGAACCTCCATATGCCACAGGTGCGGCCCTAAAAAGACAAAAGGCAAAAAAAAAGGGAAGTTTTGTATATAAATCTTATATCCTTAATCATAGACTGACCAAGATTCCATTTCCAAAGACATTTGACAAAAGATAAAATCAACTCTTGCAACATTAATTTCCAGTTGTCTACATAAGACTTTGAGGTAAGGAAGGGCACATAGACCTGACACTGGTTCACTGCTCTTAATAACTTATGAGGAGAGTTGAAGCATGAGCAGCAGAGGTATGTTGAATGGAAAACTGTAGTTGATATTTGAAATATTTAGCCCATCCATACACATTATTTTAATTTTGTTCCCTAGCTTTCTCACTCAAAATGAGTTTTTATTCTGTCATACTTTCCTTTGCTCTTTTTCTCTAAAACCCATCATTGCTGAAGGACTGTGGTTGATTCTTTATTCTGGTTTTCATTTTATTAAGTGACTGTGGAACAAAACAATCTGACTGACCATGGGAGATGAAAATGATGAAAGCAATTACAATTGTACACATCTGCCAAGAAATACAGACTTTGGCATGCATACTAATCAACCACTTCTGGGCAACAGAGTCTTTCCTAATTTAAAAACCCATGAGGAGTTCCACTTGTGGTTTGGCAGGTTCAGAACCCAACATATTCTCCATGAGGATGTAGCTTTGGTCCCTGGCCTCACTCGGTGGATTAAGGATCTGGTGTTGCTGTGAACTGTGGTGTAGGTCTCAGATGCAGCCTGTGGCTTAGGCTGGCAGCTGCAGCGCCAATTCAACTCCTAGCCCAGGAACTTCCACATGTGACAGGTGTGGCCATTAAAAAAGAAAAAAAAGTGAGAATCTTTTTCTGGACCACCCTATACTGAAAATGAGGGTGAACCATCTGTCCCTGGGCCTGTTTCCCCAGGGGAATCTATAACACAAAAACCCACCAAGTTTGAAATATCCTTCCAAAATTTCTTGGAAGCACACAGAGAAATTTCTTTCAGAATTATAGTTTAAGGTTTTAATAATATGGCAGAAGATAAAGGAGGATAACTAGTAAGTCATAAGTATTTGGTCATAAGAAAGTTTTTATGATTTCATAGGCCAAAAAATCTGTCGAGTTTGGAAAAAAAGAATTGAAAGTTTACAAATGCTTGAGACAACTTCTTTTAAGTATAAGAGATTAAGTAATCTGGAAAAAGAAAGCTATAAAATAGCCATGTAATTTTGGTCAAAAGGTATACATTTTTCTAATATTCAAAGCTAGGGTTTTCTTTCCATGAGGAAATAAACATGTCAAAGTTAAATTTTAAGTTTCCAAAATATTCCCTACAGTGATGAGGAGATTCATTTTCCTTTACGTTTGTACTGATCTAAATGTTTGGAGGATGAGAACATTCTGCTGAAATTCAGGGATTAGCCCTGCATTATTTATCCAATAGTACTAATAAGGCTAGGAGAAAACCAAGGAATTCCCTTTAGCTGTGCCTCCACCCTTTCCCCCCCACCTCCAGAGCAGCTGTAAGTCTTTATTAACTATATAAATTTCATATTCTAATGAGGTTTTATGCTTCATCAATATGACCCTCCCAATTCAGATGATATCAGGTATAGATTAGGACAAGGTCACAGACATTTTTGGAGATTTGTTTCATATCTTAGATTCAAGTTTTCATCTTCCTACTTTAACTTATGTCTGAGGAGGAAAGAAATGACTTTACTAATGTCAGTCACCTCAAAGTACACTTGCCATGATCTATTCTTGGAAGAAACATTAGAAAAATTCCAGCTTTCAAAAAGCTGAGACCTCTCCCTTTGTGACACCAGCTCAAGAAGAAAGTTATTTGCTTCAGACTTTTGGCCCAGGGGAGTTTTGCAGGAAAGATTTTAGAGCAGTTTAATTACCCTTTTGTGGTAATTGAAATGGAAAACAGCTTGAGATTTTAACTGTGCCACAGAATTCCAAATATTTTAGTGTATTCATTATTTTGTTACTGTACAAGAGATTTATGATTCATACTTTACATTTACAAGGAACTGAATATATCATTGTTTCTCATTAACTGCATATTATACAATGTTGAGTCAAATTTTCCCAGAGCTGCAACTTCTCATTGGAAATTAAAGCCTTTAAAAATGTCATTTCATTATTTTTCAATTGATTCCTGAAAGGAAGCTAACTTGTTACAGGCCTTTCTCAGAAAGAAAATACTTACTAGTAATCATAATTACTAGTAATCTTAATTAGAAATTATCTTAAGTATTTTTAAATTTTATTTTATATTTTTTTTTTTTTTTTGCTTTTTAGGGCCACACCTGTGGCATATGGAGGTTCCCAGGCTAGGGGTCTAATCAGAGCTGTAACCTCCGGCCTACACCAGAGCCACAGCAATGTGGGATCCGAGCCATGTCTGTGACCTACACCATAGCTCACTGCTATGCCGGATCCTTAACCCACTGAGCGAAGCTGGGGATCAAACCCTCAACCTCATGGTTCCTAGTCGGATTCATTTCCACTGCACCAAGATGGGAAGTCCATCTTATGTATTTTAAGGTAAAAATAAAATTGCAGAGTTCCCATCATGGCTCAATGGTTGGCGAATCCAACTAGGAACCATGAGGTTGTGGGTTCGATCCCTGGCCTCACTCAGTGGGTTAAGGATCCGGCGTTGCCCTGAGCTGTGGTGTAGGTTGCAGATGCCGCTTGGGTCCCACATTGATGTGGCTGTGGCATAGGCTGGCGGCTACAGCTCGGATTAGACCCCTAGCCTGGGAACCTCCATATGCCGTGGGAAGCAGCCCTAGAAAAGGCAAAAAGACAAAAATAAATAAAATAAAATAAAATAAAAAAATAAAATTGCCAAGGATTCCTAAGAACTTGAACAGTGAGCTTTGAGCTTAGCAAAAGCATAGAGGCCACAAATGGGAAATGCTGCTAACACATCCACAACCAAGGATGGTACTGATAACAAAGGGAAGAAATTTTAAAAGTCTTCTCTTGTATTTAGATAAGAGTTGGGAGGATGACAAAATGGCTCAGATATATTCCAAATTCCTCATCTGTATAGTGGGGATGATGATAGCGAGTACTTTACATGATTTGAGGACTAAGCCATGTAATAGATAAAGTTTCTAGACTAGTGCCTGGCACATAATGAGCAACATACATTACCTACTAATGCTGTAAAATAATATGTTTAATCTAAGGATTTTTTTCCTACAAATTTTTTTATATTTATCTACAAGCCTTTAGAGCGTCTTTTGAACAATGCCAAATTATGTTTGTACACCCACATATATTTTGGCTACATTTTGCAAGAAGAAAATTGCTTTGTTTATTCTTAATAGACAATAAGTGATTGTTTGGTCTGTGAAGGACATTACTGCATTGTTTTCATTATTCATATTAGAACCTAAAAATATCTATATAGTACATGTAGTTAGATGTCTGTACCATTCTTCAAGATATCTAGGAACAAAGATCCTACTGTTCTTTTTTAGGATAATCGAAGACCTTATGGTATTCAAAATTTTTTCACAATAGGTATAAATGTATATATTTACTTCTATGTCTTTCCAAAGCCTTATTCCTTTTATCAGTTCTATTAATAATCCACTTGAGATGCAATTGCCTTCCTAACAAATGGATATGTTTAGTGGAATGAATCTCCATAAGTATTGAATTAAATGTTTGAGGGAAATAAAGTCCAAAAGTACCATTATGTTGAAATGTTTTACAAAAACAAAAAGATTTCTGAATCCCAGCCAATGAATCACTTAGGTTAGGGCAAAATTTGAGTTGATCCAGTTCTTCATAGAAAAAAACATTTCTATTTTATGGAAATTCATTGTGATAAGATATGATAGCTAGATTCCACTATACTTATAAAATTTCATTTTAGAAGTTAAGTTGAAAAATTAGCGCTCAAACCAATATACATTTTTATTAGATATACAGAGTAGAAAGTGATAACCCTTTTCTTTCTCCAGTTTAGAATATAGCACTGCTTACCTTCCCACAGGTATATTGAATAGACTATAGACTATGACTCTTGTTTTGTCTGTATTCTAATGAACAACATGAAGCTTTAATCACAAGAAAAAGTATTTTGCACATTTCTTCTCAATCACAAGTTTCATTATCGAAAAAAATATAATATAAATATTCTTGGTCAAGATCATTTAGTTCATCACTGGGACATTTGAAAATTTTGAGATAAGCAAACTAAATATTTAACAATTTTCTAGCAGTAGCAATAAAGAGAAATTACCAAGGTCCTTTTAAATTCTGAACAGATGTGCCTTTTCTGAGCATGACGATTAATAGCACCATGAGCACATCGACCAGACCCAAAAATGGGATTGCATATTAAATAATAAAAATTGAATCACATTGCAGAAGTAATCATATGACTGGCAGAAAAAATAATTGTGGCCAGATACATACATCAGGTCCTAGTACATTAATCTGAACATGCTTGTGAATATTTATATATGGGCATATGCATGAGTGTGGGAATGTAATCTTACACAAAATATATGCACATCAACACAGCAAGAATTGACATAGTCTACAACCATTTTCCCAGCTCCTTTAATTCACAGAAAATCAAAGTAGAATTACTTTAAGAAAAGATAATCCATTGAATTGATACAAGGGAGGATGTATATGGGGTAGAAGTAACAAGTGAATTCTTCTTATCTTCTTGGAAAACTTTCCTCCCCCCACCTAAGTTTATAACAATTTCATGTTCAAATAATAAGTAGGAAAATGGTATCTCTTGAGCCATTCCCTCCAGTATTTGCCACTTGATAGGTAGTGAATTCAGTCATTCATTCAAATAGTTACAGAGTATCTACACTAGGTTGTGGGTTTACAACAGTAAACAAAATTAGTGTGTTTTTACCTTTAAAGAATTTATAATCTTGTAGAGAACCCCAACCATACAAGCAAAGAAATAAATGCAGATAGTGGCTTTGAATAAATAATTAGAAAGTGGCTAAGAGGTCCTGGAGATTTGAGTTTACCAGTTCACATTTCACATGTCTAAACTTGCCTTGAGATTTTTCAGGTCATTCTCATTCGTTGTAGCCACAAGATGGCAACGTGGTCATCTCCTCAGAATTACCTAGTATTTGCAGCAACATTTTAATAAGCTCCTTGGGTGACTAGTAATATCCCAAAATTCAAGACTCCCTGTTCTATATCAAGATCTTTCTTTCAGAAACACAGTTTCTACTACTAAGCCCCATGGTCCATCCATTATTGTCCAGATATTTGAAAGCAGCAGCAAAATAATTTTCTAAGGGTCATACTGCCCTTTTATCTTCTTGACCAGAGTCCCATACAATAATATATTCATCTCAGGTGGTGCAGAAGGAGAGTGACAATCTGCACAATCTTTGAAAAAAATATTATTTAATGATGAGGCTCTTACGAAGACAGTGATGTCTAACCAAGCTAATCTTTGTACTTCCAAAATTGAAGATATGCATCACTGGCTTCTCACTGTCCCTTGGACTTAACTTTCGATAGGAAAAACTACTATATAAATCAATAATATTCAAATAATATTTTAAAAATGACTTTTTCAGTACACACATAACCTGCATTACACATGTTCACCTTTCCATAGGAGAAATTATTATGGATTTTCATAGTTATCTTTCTCTTCCACTGATCAGCCTCAGGCATGGTGTAATAAAGAGAGTACAGGATTGAAAGTCAGGAGATCTAGGTTCGAGGTCTGGCTGTACTACTGAATTATGTCTAATCACAATCAAGTCGGTAACTTGCAGGAGAGGTAGAGTTTAAAGCCCAGTTCTGTCTGACTCTAAAACTTAAGGTATTTACACCATTTATAAAGCACAGTGGCACAAAGAGGAAGATGGTGGAAGCAGTATCATTCTCATGTATGGAGATATGGTGGAGAATTGAGTGCAACATCTGTAACCAAGTGCTCCTTTTTTTCCCTTCCTTCCACTTACAGCAAGAGAGAGTGATATGTTTATGGAAGTAATGGTTAACTTTGGAACCACAAATCATGTGTCACCCTTGATCCTGTCTCTTTCCACTATACCATTCTTCCTGCCAAATTGTGGCCTTCTTAACTCCAATCCACCTGTAGTTGGCCTAAGGTAAATTCTAGTGAAGACATTTAATATAAAGTCTTCTAATTATTAAGTATTCAGTTTCACTGATTAGATGACACTGTTTTGAATTTTTAACCTAAGCTACAATATATATAAATTAAATATCCCTGGGTATAAAAGTACCTACAGACTTTACTTCTAACCTTTAAATTCATTAAAGAATCAATTATTGTGCCATCAGGATTAAATAGTGGTAATGGCTATAAAAGAGCACATTGTTCCATAAGTGTTCTCACTTGGGAAGTTGGCAATAAGAATTAATCAAGCTAAAGAAAATTTTGCCAAGGAAGACAGTATGTGACGGAAATACCCCTATTCAGACTGGAATGAGGTCTGTTCTCATAAATAGAGCATCTGGCTGTAGCACAGAACAGTATATATGAAAAGGGATTAATTTCTGGGCTGTGAGGCCTGAACCATCATTGTTAGGGAAAGGGGATGGGCAATGTCCCATTGGGGCACAATAGTAGAATTAACCTTGTACTTGTCATCTCTATGAGATGTTATAGTATGCATGTGCTAAATAAGGGTCTTTGGAAATCACATCTGTAAAATAGCCATATTTCAGTAGGAATATTTGCTTTCTTCATGTGATTTCAAACACCTCTGAGAGTTAATCTTGTTGTGAATTAATGAGCATTAACATTGCCCTGTTAATATAATTTCAGCAAGCCTGAAAGAATGGTTTGAACATCTGTATATTCCCAGATGATTAGGAAGACAACTACTAGTTCATACCCAGTGTCTGAGAACTAAAAGACATCTTAAAATTCAAATAGCTCAATTTCCCTCCTTTTACTGACTGGGTAACTAAGGTAGGGTGCCAGTAACTGATTACTCTAGACATAAAGGTAAGTAGTTTGAGAGTCAGGGGTGGAGTATACGGAACTAGACTGCAGTCCTTTAAAACCAAGAAAGCCACTTAGGCACTTATGGCTTCCCAGCACACCTGGCCTTGGTTCCACCGGGAACTGAATAATCTGACCAAGTCACAATGCTTGGAGTTTCAATGTCAGAAAATGACCTAATTCTGTACTTTTCCTTGTATCTGTGTATTTCAACATGGACCTTTAATAACTAAAGACTTCAGTCACATATTATAATTGTAAGGAGTTCCTGTCGTGGCGCAGTGGTTAACGAATCCGACTAGGAACCATGAGGTTGCAGGTTCGATCCCTGGACTTTCTCAGTGGGTTAGGGATCCGGGGTTGCCATGAGCTGTGGTGTAGGTCGCAGACGCGGCTCAGATCCCGCGTTGATGTGGCTGTGGTGTAGGCCGGTGGCTACAGCTCCGATTGGACCCCAAGCCTGGGAACCTCCATGTGCTGTGGGAGCAGCCCTAGAAAAGGCAAAAAAAAAAAAAGACATATTATAATTGTATAAAATGGGAATGTGAGCAGAAAAATACATAACTTAAGGGATTTGACTGTGTGTCAGTTATGTTACCTACATACAAAAAACTTTCAAATAGTACTTATATTCTTCAGATTACAATTAAGCAAAAACCTATCATATCTTCTATACAAAAATTAAATATGTTATGGTGTTAATTATCACATAAACACACTGCTTAACCTTAATATGCTATCGTTAGTCACAGTAAAGACAATGCATTATCATAGTCCTAAAAAAAGGAAAACTTTCTCACTATACATAGCTACACTTTATTTCTAAATCCTTGACTCTGAAAACATTAAGAAACAACTATGAGTTCCATTGTTAATTAATGAATAAAAATAAATAAAGTATTTCCATACAATTAAACACCTCATAGTAGTGTGTGCAAATATATACATCATATACTATATATATAGTATATAAACATATATAGTATATACATATTCCCCCCTACAAAGGGAGAGCATTTCTCAAGTCTTCAGTACTATATAGCATTGAATTAATTATATTTAAAATTATTTCCCCATTCTAAATTTCAGTATTGTATATACAGTCTAAACTTTACTTAAATTTTTTTTTTTTATTTTCCCACTGTACAGCATGGGGGTCAGGTTATCCTTACATGTATACATTACAATTATATTTTTCCCCCACCCTTTCTTCTGTTGCAACATGAGTATCTAGACAAAGTTCTCAAAGCTACTCAGCAGGATCTCCTTGTAAATCTATTCTAAGTTGTGTCTGATAAGCCCAAGCTCCCGATCCCTCCTACTCCCTCCCCCTCCCATCAGGCAGCCACAAGTCTCTTCTCCAGGACATGGAAACAACCCAAATGTCCATCGACAGATGATTGGATTTGGAAGATGTGGTATATATACACAATGGAATAAACTTTACTTAAATTTTGACCATACCAGTTTATGACTACTTCCTTTCTATTAAAGACACAATGAAGGAGTTCCTGTTGTAGCTCAGTGAAAACGAATCTGACTAGTATTCATGAGGATGCAGGTTCAATCCCTGGCCTTGCTCAGTGGGTTAAGGATCTGGTGTTGCCTTGAGCTGTTGTGTAGTTCATAGTCGCGGCTCACATCCCACACTGCTGTGGCTGTGGTGTAGGCCAGCAGCTATAGCTTTGATTCGACCCCTAGCCTGGGAACTTCCATATGCTGTGGGTATGGCCCTAAAAAGAAAAGAAAAAAGAAAAAAAAAATACAGCAGAAAGAGTCAGAGAGAGAGAGTCCTCAATTACCTTCATTATTCTCCCCTTCAAGTGACACAGAGATACAAGACATGATCCCTACCTTTAATATTTATAGAAAGAGATTTAAAAAAAATGCAGAGCAGTTTAAACCAAGTGACAAATATATAATAAATGTCATGTGAAGTGAGAGAAGAGATGGGTAACTAAGGATTAACAGTCAGAGAGGGACTCATTAAGACAATATCAAACTCAAATTAACAATTTCTTGAAACTCAAAGTTGCTATCAGTGAATTTCAAGGACTAGAAAACTTTCATTTCAATGTGTTGATTGCTCATCAGGATGATATTCTTTGACTGTATGTAGATGTAACTGAATCACTTTGCTGTACACCTGAAATTAACACAACATTGTAAGTCAACTATATTCTGATAAAATACTTTTTTTAAATTGATACTCTTGGATAAAGAAGATGTGGTACATATATACAATGGGATGTTACACAGCCATAAAATGAATGAAATAATGCCATTTGCAGGAACACAGATGGAGCCAAGATTATCATTCTAAGTGAAGTAAATCAGAGAGAGACAAGTATCATCTGATACCACTTATATGTGGAAACTTTAAAAAAATGATGCAAATGAACTTATTTACAAAACAAAAACAGACTCACAGACATAGAAAACAAACTTATGGTTACCAAAGGGGAATTGGGGGTCAGAAGAGAGGAATAAAGTAGGAGTTTGAGATTAGCAGATACAAATTACCACATATAAAATAGATAAACAACAAGGTCCTACTCTATACCACAGGGGACTCTACTAAATATCTTGTAATAACCTATAATGGAAAAGAATCTGAAAAAGAATGTATAATCTTTTTGCTGTACACCAGACACTAACACAGTATCGTAAATCAATTATACTTCAATTTTAACAAAGATGATAATCTTCAGATAAATAATCTCTTCCACAGCTCTCTAGTAAGGCATGCCACTCAGAATATGACAAAATAACAGTAAGGCAAATGGCAACATTATGAATTCTTAGCCATTTGTTAGCATGATTTATATCACCACTTGTGAGTCACAAAGTGTTGGCATAAGCCATAAGTGCAATAGTCACTCAAAATCCCTCCTTTCTGAAAAATAAAAAGAACTACTTTAACTACAAAGATTCTGTCTTTTTTGAGGGATATTTGGAAATTTTGATATATATTCTTTCCTATCACAGTAGGCAGAAAAATTAACTCTTCAATATCTAAAATAGACTACAAAAATTCATTAAATGAAAAGATACAGCAAATACTATGGACTCGAATTTAGCAGTAAATGCATTCATTCACTCAACAAGTTAATACTGGGTATGACACTTACTTGTATTACAGAATTTGCTAGATTCTAGGAAATAAAAGTAAATCCTGGTATACATACCTGGAGTTATATTTATATCCATAAATATATTTATATGTTTATATACATCCCACTATGATAATATTTGATAGATGCTAAATTAAAAGTATACACAAACTTCTGGGAGGAAGTGTCATTCACTATTTCATTCACTTATTCAAATGACTAATACTCGCTTAGGGTCTACTGTGTATGAAGCACTATTCCACATGCTTGCCAAGAGAGTTCTTAAAGTATGACTGGGATTTTGACAGACAGAGAATGAGTAGGGCTTGACATTGCAGATAGTGGGAATGACAGAAAAATGAGTGGAAAATAAGAATACATGTTACATCAGGGAAATTAGCCCTGTGTGGTAAGAATACTAGGTGTGCCAACATTAGATTAAGCTGGAAAAGGTAGGTAGACATCAAACTATAATGTGCTATGAATTTCAAAGTTCAAGTGAATTTGGAGTTACTATTTGAACAATAGACTACTGTATTTTTCCCATTAAAATTGTGTGAAAGATTATTTTTATTTTAGAAAAATTAGTTTTATGATTATTGAATTCAAATAGAGGAAGATTAGAGGCTGCCATCTTTTATGCACACCCATCCCTAATACATTTTCTCAAGATTTTCCAAGTCACTATTATAGCTAGAGGACATTTTATGCCCTGGAAGTAGCTCATAGCATCAGACTGATCCTGGCCACCCTTCAGGTTGATGAAGAATTGAAGCATTAGCATTTATTTCTTTTTGGCTAATTATATATAATTATAGCATTTATTTCTTTTTGGCTAATTATATATAATTAGCCAAAACAATTCCTGGGCTAGGGGTCAAACCCATGCCATAGCAGTGACAAACACTGGATCCTTAACTCAGTGAGCCACCCATTATATATATATATATTTTTTTTTGACTCTCCTTATTTTTCTCATATATTCTGCCAAAGAGCAAATGTACATCCTATTTGTCAGCAGTTGGTAATAAGCAGAAAGCTCTCCATGTGTTACTGCAGCATTTACATAGTAATAAATGTTACTAGCAGAACTATAACGTATAGTCATAGCAGAATACTGTAAACCAGCTGTAACGGAAAAAAATAAAAATCATTAAAACAAAAAAGTACAATATAGTCATAGACTTTGTGGTAAAGACAAAGACCTACCTTGCTTAGAAACTAACCCAGAGCATTACCAATCATACACTACATACTGGTGCACCTGTTCCATACGAGCAAGATTTTGTGGCAGTTTATTTAGCCCTCTTATGGCTGAAGCAACTCTCGCTTTAAGATATGGCTCAGTAGGCCCTTTGATGCATGTGTAGGTCAGCCCATGTTAGTCACAGAGAAACTTAAGGCAGCCTATCAAGCAGTGGGGAACATAAGGCAGCAGTGAACAAACTTAGGGAGCCCGATTAGGTAACTCAGAGTATTCAGCTATCTTTATTAGGCAGTGAAGAAGAGAAGAGGAGTCCTACACATTAACACAGATACCAAACCCTAACTTCTGATGTTTTCCCTTATGTGTCATTTACATTTTTAATTTTTTTTCTCTGGCTTTCCTTTGCTACCCAGACACATAACATTAAGCAATACGTTTTGAAAGACATCTGCCTACATCATAATAGAGACTCCACTCAGACTCATACATGTTTTCCCCAAAGCTTTTCTTGCATCCAAGAAAAAGCAATTTACATGGAATCTAGTGTAGAAAGGAATGCAAGATCATTTCTCGCTGTGGATAGATGTGGTGTCTACATGTAAAATGAGCTCCAGTCAGGATTAGATTTCCTACACCGTTCTTGACCAATGTGATGACATATTTGCCTCCATGCTAGCAAAGTACACTTTACTCAGATTGTCTAATTTTATTATTTCCTACAAAGTTAAACATCTGCTCTCTGATAGAATTTGAGCATTTGGGAACAATTATAACCACTTTGACAAGTTCTAACTCTGCAAAGAATTTTTCCCTCAGGAAAACCTGGTCATGTGTATGTGTATATATATATATATATATATTTATATATACACATGGGTGTATATGTTTATTAAAATGAATGATACTAATTTTAAAAGACTACTGGTTTCCCTAAATTTGGATGTATTTTCTAAATCACAAAGAGTCCTCAATGAAAGTAATAGTGCCATGAGGTATAAGGACAATAAAGAATTTCCCTCTTCCAAAAAGTTCTTTTTATGAAACTTCTTGTACTGTATTCCTGAAAGAGATGCCTAAAAAATTATTTTAAACTGAGGCATTGTAATTTTGGAATCAGCAATCAAGGATTTCACCATAGAATTATGGGAGCTATCTAGTGAATTTTTAGCACTGGCTATGATGTATTCATATATGATTTGAGCTGGATAAAGTTACAAATACAAGATAATGAGCTTTCTCACCTATCTCTTTTACTTGAGCAAATAGGAATCTCTACGAAAGCCAGCTTTAAAATCTGGTCTAATGATGCTATGAGACACAGATTGAAAATCATAGAGTAAGAAGGTCAGGAATTTTTGCAGAGTTTCTGTGCTGTTTCCTGACACTTCCGTTAGGAATATGAGCTAATTAAATAAAAAAAGGGCAGTCAGAATGTGCCATGGAGCGTCACAACTCACCTTTTTTACTGGAATATGCTTCATTATTTCCAAAGAATCAAATTAATTGCTAGAAACCCCTCTTGTCTCCCTAACTAAATCCAAGCTATTATGTAGCCCATGATGACAATCAAGAGATTTCAACATGAATATATCCCTACTTCGAGTTTTGCTCAGGATAATGCCTTTTAGCTTTACATTTTCTGATCTTATTTTACTGACACACTTTATTGGGTTCTTTTTATCTACATATCTGAAAAAGTGTTACCATCCCTGTCTTTTCATTATTCCTGTAAGAAATCAAGCCACGTGAATGTTATCTATTCATCTGTCTTTTCAAACATTGAAAGAAGCATGGCAAATGTACTGGAATAAACTTTTTCTTTGTCTGTAGGAGTTGTAATAAGGGAAACTGACACAGTAGCTGATAATTTTAATACACTGTGGCCTAACTGCCAAGTTAGATCTATGCCAGGGTTTCTTGTGACTGTAAAAGGAACATAGCTAATGAGGGAGGGGAAAGAGTTTCAGGAATGACTTTATGGAGGTTATGACATCTAAGCTAGTAATATTGTGTCTCCAGTTGTGGTTTGTCTAGTTTCAAAGTCCATATTCATTCCATAGTAGTGTAAGAGTAGAGGTTGTACAATACTGAAGTAACAACTAAATGTTGGTGAATCTAAAAATAGTATATTTCTTTTTTATATAAGGTTGTTGAGATAAGAATGAAGATCTTTAAGAAATAATTGCTCTCCAAGTGAAAGTTGTATATAATTACTTTCTGGTTCTGCAAAATTTTGCAATAGCCAAGAGACGTTAAAGTGATCAGGAGGAATAAAATAAAAATTTAGAACACTTCGGCTTTAGTATATGGATTCTAGAATAAGCTTTTGTAATCTACATTTTAGAAGGAGAAAATTAGCTCACAACTGGTATTCCTAGGGACTCGTTGCAGTTACATAAATTTCAGGTAGAAAGAAATTCAAAAAGCTATCGAAGTCTTCGGTCTAGTGCCTGCATCCCCTACATTCTTTCCCTGGGCAGCACATCTGCTTTCATATTCTCAGCCACCATCTGCCATTGACACCCAAATCTAAAACTCAGGCCACAAGTTTTTTCTACACTCTGAGTCCTTTATCTTCAGATCTTATGAATTGTTCTATGCCAAAAGGAAAGCTTATCTGTGAAAAAGCCATGCCAAGAAAAAAGGAAACTGATCAGCATCCAGGGAACAAAACATACAGTTGAAATTTAGGAATGTGGCCAAATAGTACATTTAATCTGAGGGAAACAGGCAGGACAAGGACTGAAATTCACCAATGGGTTAAAGGAGGCTTTTTCCTGTTATGTTTTTCCTGGTGAGTCCCTGGAGTACCACGATTGCTCCATTCTACTTTCCAGCCATTTCTCCTTGCTCTTTTTTTCCTTGCCCCTGACTATCTGATTCTCAAACTTTAGCATATGATATATCTGTTCCTCAGCTATAGACCTGCAGCTTCATTTCCTGATCAACCTTTGTTGCCACATTAACCAGGGCTCAGGGCCATCTCTTGTGATTCATTTTTGACATCTGTCCATTATTGCAACCCTGTACCTGTCTCAACACCTTTTCTTTCATCATTTCATATCTTCAGTTGCAATTTTGTCTGTGTGTGTTTAATTATTTTTTACTTTTATTTTTTAATTTTTATTATAGTTGATTTACAATGTTCTGTCAATTTCTGCTATACAGCAAAGTGACCCAGTTATACACACACACACACACACACACACACACACGCACGCACGCATTCTTTTTCTCATAATATTTTCCATCATGTTCCATCACAAGTATTGGATATAGTTCCCTGTGCTACACAGCAGGACCTCATTGCTTATCCATTCCAAATGCAATAGTTTGCACCTACTACCCCCAAACTTTAAGTTGTTTCCATGTCTCGGCTATTGTGAATAGTGCTGCAATGAACACAGGGGTACATGTATCTTTTTGAATGAAAGTTTTGTCTGGATATATGCCCAGAACTGGGCTTACTAGATCATATGGTAGTTCTATATTTAGTTTTCTGAGGTACCTCCATACTATTTCCCACAGTGATTGTACCAATTTACATTCCCATCAATAGTAGAGGAGGGCTCCCTTTTCTCCACACCCTCTCCAGCATTTGTTATTTGTAAGCTTATTAATGATAGCCTTTCTGACCAGAGTGAAGTGGTACCTCATTGTAGTTTTGATTTGCATTTCTCTAATAATTAGTGATGTTGAGCATTTTTTCATGTGCCTGTTGGCCATCCATATGTCTTCTTTGGAGAAATATCTATTTAGGTCTTCTGCCCATTTTTCAATTGGATGGTTTGGTTTTTGTCATTGTTGAGTTGTAAGAATTGTTTGTATATTTTGGAGCTTAAGCCCTTGTCAGTTGCATCATTTGCAATTATTTTCTCCCATTCCATCAATTTCAATTTTGAAGCAAGACTTTCATCACATTAAAAAAAAAAAACTAGAAAAATTCCTATACTTCATCCCAAAGTGATTATATGATGATAGTCCAGCCAAAATGTGTAGTTTCTGTTTTTAAAACCAATTTATAAAAATATTTTATGATACATTATATTGAATATTAATGAACTAAACAAAATATGGCATAGTAAGACTAACAAACAGCAGCTTTTGTCTTAGATGGAGTGGCTAAGTGTGTTCTTTTTTTTTTTTTTTGGTCTTTTTAGGGCCACACCCAGGGCATATGGAGGTTCCCAGGCTAGGGGTGGAATTGGAGCTGTAGCTGCCAGCCTACACCACAGCCACAGCAATGCAGGATCTGAGCCACATCTGTGACCTACACCACAGCTCACAGCAACACCAGATCCTTAACTCACTGGGCAAGGCCAGGGATCAAACCTACGGCCTCATGGATACTAGTCGGGTTCATTAACCACTGAGCCACAACAGGAACTCTGAGGCTAAGTGTGTTTTTAGAAGCCTTGGAATTCTTAGAAGTTCAGAGTAAGCCTCTTATCAAGTGCGATTTGAAGGCCACTGGTAAAGTTGCTTTGCCCTCACATACAGCCAAAATCCTCCCTTATCGCCTTGTCTTTACTACAATTCCAATCATAGAAATTTAATTCAAATCACCTAGTTAAAATATAGATATTATTAATGGGAGAAAGAGGTTTGAAAGTAAAGAGACTGCCCAAAGACCAATTTCATCTTTCCATAATTCTTTCCCGACCCCACTCTACTTATTTTTCAGAAGATTCACGTCCTAATGTTTATATAATCCTTTAAAGTCTTTGGATAACAAAAGATATTTAAGTAATACAATAATAATAATAACATGGTAAAATAGCCAAAGAATTCCATACATATGGAATGCTTATATTGGGGAAACCCTTATGTATTTCCTCTTTACCTTTACGTGATATTTCTCATCACTTTAATCTTAGCAGTATCTGCCTGAAAAGACAAGAGTCAGATAATATTCCCATTGCAGACACTCATTACAAAGATTCAATTCACGAAGAAATATATTAGCATATTAAGTCTACAATTTGCTTATCAAGGCTAAATGTTCTGTCAGTATATTTCTAAATGAATAAAAGATAGGAGGAGTTATTGCAGGAAGCTTCTTCATGGAAACATTTTTTGCTTTCTGGCAAGGTACTACTTGTTCCCAGCATGTGCCTTCATTAGTTATTTATTAACAACCACCAGTCCGTGCTCCAAACATTCAAGGTTCCTCATGGTAAAGCAACCATTTCTTCCTAGTGTCACTTTTTTTTCCTATTGTTTCTAAATAGACACAATTTTTTGAGATATTTTTAGTTTCATTCCCTTCTTTTATGTCCCTATTTTGTGAATGGTTATTTACTTACCTAAATTGATTTTCCATAGAAAGCTTTATCTAGAGTGGTAGCCATCCCAAAATTCTGTGACTTCTTCCTTGGTTCCTAATTTTGCTCCCCATCCCTTTTATAGTTTCTTCACTTAACAAACTTGCACTATGAAAACCAGGCTGTATTCTATGAAGACATTCTCCAGTAGCTAAAGCAGATAGAATGTCTAAAAGGAATGATGAAAATACCACCTTGCTAAGCCCAAATAACCAGTTAGTGAATTGAAGTAGCTGATACTAATTTCCAATCTTCCTGAGTAATATCAGTTCATAAATGGAATTATTATGGTAAATAGTGGATATTTTGTTAAATAAAAGTAGAAAGGTACAAAAGAGTATAACAAATATTTGAATATTTTTATGACAAAACAGGATGTACTAAATTTTTATGATTAATTTTTAAATATACTGCGGACTTATGAAGTCAACGTCTTTATAGTTTCATCGAATTAAATTCTTTGTATTCATAAACATAGTCATGCAATCTCGCAGATGACAATCTATCCAAAAACCATCATATACATCCAAAATATATTTCACAATCTTCTTTATCAGTACATGCAAACATTTAAAACTACACCCTCGATGATTAAATAATGTCAGAAACAGACTCAAGAAATAAGGATTTAGAAACTCTTGATGACAAGTTGGTGGAGGAGGCCCATTAATACCGTCATAAATTTCTCCTAGGGTAGGATAAAATAGTTGGGCAAAAAATGCTACTCCCATCCTGGAGACTGGTTCATCAGATTGAATCCAAATTCACAAGTCTAAAGTACCAATTTAAGTTCAAACATGGAGTAAGTATCCAGACAGTCCAATGAAGCTTTTTGTGCTGGTTGTAATGTAACTTCATGTATTTTCGCTAGTCTGGATACTCAGTATTGAGAGAAGATACAACAATACAAGATATCTTATTTTTGATAGTCTTGATACTCAGTATTGAGAGAAGATTTTAATGCAGAAGAATCTAGACCTAAGATGAGATGTGGAAGACTAAAAGTAGATATTCTTCTTCCAGACAAGTGATGTAGTTCCAGAATGACAAGTTATGTCTCCTGTCTGCCAAAGATCTTTTTCTGTAAGCAAGAATGCTGGAAAACCTAAGTACCAGAAACCTATTCAGCGAGACTGAGGTGCCAAGCAGCCTGGTCACAGAAGGCAAGAGCTGGTTGTTAGGAGCTCCTAACACACTGCTAGGTCGGTCTCTCATTGGTTCAGAATGTGGGTGGAGCCGATTATGTCAATAACAAGGGAATTGCAATACCATAGAACATGTTGAGACCAACGTCTGTGTTCTTAACTGAGCTATGTGAAACATTGCTTAGTACTAAGGCAGACTGTTAACTTCAAGAGGTTTACAGTATACCAGAAAAAATAAAAAGAAAAATGTGGTAAAATATAGATACTAAGATACAGATATGCTCAGGGTACCATGGGAAAATATAGGAAGTAGTAATTAACTCTGTACGTGCAATTTTGGAAAGCTCTTCCCTAATGAAGTACTGTCCCAGCTGGATCTTTAATTATGTGTAGGAGTTTGTCTAGTGAACCAGGAAAGGGATATGAAGAAGATGTATTTTACAGATGCCTTTCTGGGCAAGAGTCAAAATGTACAAAGATATGGGAAAATGAAAGAGAAAAAATGGCTAGAGATGGGATTGGAGTAAAAAGCAAGATACTAGTTCTCAGAGAAACATAATCGTTCATGGCATAGGTTTGACCACTTTATTCAAGTTTTATAGTTAATAGGATGAGGGACTATCTCTGCAAGAGTACTTGTAAACCATAATTAGTGTTGTATTTCTCTGAAAGCTAAGCAAAATTAGCTATTTAATGCAATCCTATAGATTTATTTTTATATTGCATGTAATAGTCTTAGTGACTTTCCTATGAAATTATGTCACGGAACCTAAAACTATAACTAGTGTGTACCTAGCTAGGTGTTACAAATTTGTAGGACCACAGACCGTTTTACATGATTAATTAGTAGGAAGTTAAAATATGACTTAAGTACTAAGAATATACAGTAATATTAGATAATCAACATCTAAAATATTATGCAGGTATTAATACTGTGACAATATAATAGCAAAACATAAATTTTCCTCATCCAAAATGGAGCAATTTTGTTCAAATTATTGTTATTATTATTATTATCATTATTTGCTTTTTAGGCCTGCTCCCATGGCATATGGATGTTCCCAGGCTAGGGGTCAAATCGGAGCTGTAGCTGCTGGCCTATGCCACAGCCATAGCAACGCAGTATCTGAGCCACATCTGGGACCTATACCACTGCTCACGGCAACGCCAGATCCTTAACCCACTGAGCAAGGCCAGGGATTGAACCTGCATCCTCATGGATGCTAGTCAGATTCGTTAACCACTGAGCCACAGCAGGAATTCCTGTTCAAATTATTGACTGAAAGAAATCTTTTGTTCATCAAGCTGCACAAAAAAATTATATAATAAATAGTATTCTGCTTTGTAAATCGTTCTTCCCTTAACTAAAATGAAGTTTTACCTATCCTTGGCAGGTTTTCCAGAGAATATAGTCAGCCCTTTGTAACTTTGGGTTCTTCATCAGTGGATTCAACCAACCACACATGAAAAATATTTTTAAAAATTCCAGAAAATTTAAAAATTTAAAAATTCCAAAAAGCAAAACTTGAATTTTTCCAAATAATAGCAAATAGTTACATAGCATTTACATTGCATTTATAACTATTTACATAGTATTTACATTGTATTAGGTATTATAAGTAATCCAGAGATGATTTAAGTTTATGGGAGGACTATATGCAAATACTACACAATTTTCTGTAAGGAACTTGAGCATTTGCCCAGAGTCTTGGAACCAATCTGACTCTCCCAACTCCCCAATACCAAGGGATAACTGTGTTAACTAGTAGAGTGATTTTTCTATGAGTCTTTCATTTTTATCTGTTTCTACTTGATTATCTCCTTTCAGAATGAACGTGTTATGTTTAGAAAGGCTAAAGAGAGCTTTGGGTGACAACTTGAAATTCAAGATAGTCTATGTCAGGCAATTAGGCCCACCTTCTCCTTGATACTTTTTCCTCAAACTTGAGATAAAACTAAAAGAATACCTTTTATCTTAAAGTAACAGAATATGTAAAAATACTAGAGCTTGGTCTCAGCACTTCATACAAGTCCTGTAAAATCAAACAAAAAGAAATGTAAATCCCTACCAGAAATTAATAAGGAGCATTGGCTGCATGGTAGAACTTTTAAATGTTTATAAAAGGTACAATGATGTGACTAGAATGAGAAACAATACTAAAGTTTGTCAACAGAAAGGGCCACAAACTACAGAGGCAAAAAGGCAATTTATTTGGGGGTCTTAGGATCACAGATTCTAGAGGAACCCAAAATAGTGTCCCATTAAAGGAAAATGGATAGAGATTTTTATGAGAAAAACGGGGGAAATTCATGCAGGCTTACACAAGTTTCCCAAGTATTTGGTTTGGAGGATAAATTTGTTCTATACATACAATTGCGTTTATATATATATATATATATATAGAGAGAGAGAGAGAGAGAGAGAGAGAGAGAGAGAGAGAGTTATATCTCATCTATTACTAGAGAACGGTGTGTTTTCTCTAGTTCATAAAAAGTCCAGTTATCAGCATCTTTCTTTCCTTTTGGCATCTCAGCAACTATTCAGCAGTTTTATTTAGACTGTTTTGCAAAAGTTCAGCACGTCTCATTCATTCCTGATATTGCTCCTTTCACAAGTTCATCCAAAGTTCTTTTTCCTCAGTTGGGATAGGAAAGTAGTAAAAGGTGATCTTGACTCCCTCTCAGTCTTGTTTTCCAACTTCCTGATATGACAAGTGGAGCTGGAAGACTAGAAAATCTGCATTAATCTAAAAATTGGCAGTAGAGAAATTATGGGACACTATATAGTTGCGGTATGCACCAAATAATGTGGGAATAAACATTTTTTAAAGAACAACCTTCCTGGAAATGCACAGAGCCACATGATTTTTATGGCTACTTTTATAATCAACTTTCTACATCTCATTATAAAGTTCCTCCTTCCAGGTCTTTAACTCCTTTATTCACAAATACTGCATTCTGTGACATGATTGCTGATCTCTTTGACTTTTTGTCCAACTCTCTTGCTTCCTCCAAACTTTACTTTCTTCCCTTTCCAGCCCTCTCTGAGAAAGCATATTTCATAAATCCAAGAATTAGGCTTATCATACTCAATATTTCCAGAATGTCATGTTCACTATCTCTGTCATAGCACTTAACTCATTGTACTGAATTTTTTGCGTGCATGTTTGCCTCCCCACTATACAGTGAGTTCCTAATTATTAATATAGAAAAATTCTCAATGAAATACAATGCAAATTGAATTAACAGGGTGGAATCACAGCTTTTGTATGTATAGTCAAATCCAAATCATCAACTGCATCACTTTGAGTGTTAAAATCCCCAAACCTCAGGGGTTTTGGCTTTGATCTGTAACGACTTTATAAGGTTATTGTACGGCATAAATGATATAATCTATGTAAGTTTTCCTAGCTAACACTAGTTTCTTTTTATCTAATAAATTTAAGGATTTTTAAACATATAGTAAAATATATAAGTATGGTATTGCAGTAACTCTAACACAACAAACTATAATTCATCCTGGTAGAGGCTGAAAGCCATTTCATAAACTTCAATGCATCTTTCTTTTTTCTTTTGCTTTTTAGGGCTGCACCAGTGGCATATGGAAGTTCCCGGGCTAGGAGCCAAATCAGAGCTACAGCTGCCAGCCTACACCATAGCCACAGCAATGCGAGATCCAAGCCACGTCTGTGGCCTACATCACAGCTCAAGGCAATGCCGGATCCGAGGCCAGAGATCAAACCCGCAACCTCATGGTAACTAGTCGGATTCGTTTCTGCTGTGCCACAACAAGCACTCCATCAATGCATATTTCTAATAGTCACAGTTCAATGATGGAAATAAAAAAAGCTATACCTTAGTATATTCTAAGCCAAAAGCCAGTATAATAATGTGTGGGTGTAGGATTAAACATATTAAAACATTTTAAAAAAATTAAAAGTACAGCAATAGGTCATACTATTTATGGTAAGTGAGACATCAAATTCATTGATAAAAGAAAACATGTTACATAAATTCTCAGTTCATTCCACACACAAAATTAAATTCTAGGGAGATTAAAAAGTTGACTTTTGGGGAGTTCCCATCGTGGCTCAGTGGTTAAGGAACCCAACTAGCTTCCAGGAGGACGTGAGTTTGGTTCCTGGCCTTGCTTAGTGGGTTAAGGATCTGGCATTGCCGTGAGCTGTGATGTAGGTCACAGATGTGGCTCAGATCCCACGTTGTTGTGGCTGTGGCTTAGGCCGGCTCTGATTCGACCCCTAGCCTGGGAACCTCCATATGCTATGTGTATGACCCTAAAAAGACAAAAAGACAAAAAAAAAGTTGACTTTTAAAACTTATCCAAAAAACAAGAAGAAATGGAGAAGGATATTTTTACTCAATTATTGGATATTTACCTAACATCTAAGATGAAGAAACCATAGATGATTACACAAATGAAAAGACTGAGATTTGGCTACATAAAAATATAAAATTTCCTACAATGGCAACATTTTTTAAAAATGTAGATTAGGATAACATAATTGTAGCAAAAAAATAAACATAACCAAAATTACAAGGTATGGAGATGACTGGCAAAATATTTGAGGCAATTATCAATGTCAAAATATTGTATTAAAAATATACCTATAGGTTTATTCAGAAGAACAGTATATAATGCATCCCCCAGATACTGGGAAGTGAATATGAACATGTTGTTATTCTCATTCATACTTACATTCAAAATCACCATTTCCATTCTCTATATTAGTAATATGGTATCTGTGCAAAATTTTCTACAATTCTAAACTGTAAAACTATAAAATTTGAAGATGTATTTATAACACAAAAAAATGCATTGTGGATATCAGCAAAAATGGTGGACTACAGAGTTTCAAATTTCTCTCTTCCTTAAAAGCAATAAAAATTTTTATTTATTTATTTTTTTTGTCTTTTGAGGGCCGTACCCTCGGCATATGGAGGTTTCTGAGGCTAGGGGTCTAATTGGAGCTGTAGCTGCCGGCCTACACCAGAGCCACAGCAACGCTGGATCCTAGCTGCGTCTGCGACCCACACCACAGCTCACAGCAACACCGGATCCCCAACCCACTGAGTGAGGCCAGGGACCAAACCCACAACCTCATGGTTCCTAGTCGGACTCGTTAACCACTGCGCCACGACGGGAACTCCAAAAGCAACAAAAAATTTTTAAAAAATTGTCAGAATCCACTAATTGAGGACTCTGGAAATTATCTAAAGGCTCAAAGCAATCCAGGGAGTGTTTAGTAAAGAAAAATGACTGAATTTGGTGAGAACACTGATCTCTGTAGCATTTTAACTTACCTTATTTCCATCCCCACCCCGGCCTCTGGGATAGCCTTGAAAACCAAGAGCGTATAATCTCAGTGCAAACTAGCAATCTAATACCCACCAGAAGGAATAGAAAGAGAACCTCTTCAGAACCTCATCTCCAGAGAATTGTCATTATTTGTCATGTCTGGTGGTTCCCTGAAAGAATTAACACCAATTCTTCAAAAACCTTTTGAAAAATTTAAAAAAATGAGGAATTCTTCTTGACTCTTTTTATGAGACTGATATTATCTCAATACAAAACCAGACAAAGATAGCACAAGGAAAGAATTATGGATCAACATCCCATATGATTATAAATGCAAATGTCCTCAAAAAATTGAATCCAACATATACAAAAAAGCTGGACACCGAGAAAATGGGTATTATTCCCAAAATGCAAAGTTGATTCAACATGAAAATCAATCAGCATAATACCCCTTATTAATAGAATAAGGGGGGGGGACCTCTACCTGATTACCTTGATAGACTCAAAAAAGCATTTGACAAAATCCAACCCCTTTTGTGATAAAAACAACAAACTAGAAATGGTAGGGATCTTCCTCAACCTGATCAAGAGCTTTATGTAACGTGAAGGACACATGCATATGAGTTTATTGTGTTCATCTGAATTACATTCCTTTGATTCCTATTGAAAACAGAGGATCTCAGTGCCTAATGAAATGAAACTTCAAATGTTCAAATTCACCATGAAATTTTTAGTGGTTTGGGTGAAATGCTATTTAAATTCCTTTCTCTTTTGAATATGAATGTCCTTCAAGAAATCTAATGACTAACTAATGAGAAACTTTTTTGTGTACCTGGATTGATTTTTTAATTCCCAGCCTCACCCTAATATAAAAACAATTAGTTCTACCCCTGATAATGCCAAGTAATAGCATGAAAGATAATATTGAATCATCTCCATCAATCCTCAACCACATCTCAGATCCCCCTTCCTAACCCTCAAGGTCAGGGGGTGGATAACTAGGTCCATGTGCCAAATCATGCTGGCTGCTGGTATTGATAAAGTTTTCTTCTAGTATACTGACATCCATTCTTTTAAGGATCACCTATGACAGATTTCACCCTATAACAGCAGAGTTGAATAGTTGCAAAGACTGGAATTCCCGTTGTGGCTCAGTAGCTAATGAATCCCACCAAGAACCATGAGGTTGTGGGTTCAATCCCTGGCCTCGATCAGTGGGTTAAGGATCTGGCTTTGCTGTGAGCTGTGGTGTAGGTCACAGATGCAGCTCGGATCCTGCATTGCTGTGGCAGAGGCCACAGCTCCGATTAGACCCTTAGCCTGGGAACCTCCATATGCCGTGGGTGCGGCCCTAGAAAAGACAAAAAAAAAAGACCAAAATAGTTGCAAAGACTAAAATATATATTATTTAGCCCTTTACAGAAAATGTTCGCCATTCTCTGATCTAAGATGCAGTTTGAAAAACCCAAGTTTTTGTTTCTTTGGTTGGTTTTGTTTTGTCTTTCCTTTGGCTTTCTTCTCTCTCTTAATTGTTGCATGTGAAAAAAATGCTGTTCTACTCCATGTGTGCTTTGCTTTTGTCCAAATTAATTAATTTATTTAATATTCTGTCTTATAATACTTCTCTCTATACTATAAAATCGTGAGAACAAATATAATGTTTGCTTTCTGAATCATTATCTCCCTCTACCTAGTATATATTAAGAACTTAATATTTGTTAAGTGCACAAATCAATGCCATATGAGTAAAACACCTTAAATTTATTTTGGGACAAGGAAGAAAATAAATCCATAAATTAATAATTTCTCATAAAATTCATTTCAATGTATTTCTACCATACTAACAATTCATACTAACAGTATGAGTAAGATATTACTCTGAAAAGGACATTTCTATTATACAATATAGTAGTTACTTCAATACTTGGCTCCTGAAACACATTGTCACTGGTTTTGTAGTTTTGTTTTTTTTTTAAGGAAATTTGTGAAAGTTTTAGGTAAATACTCTTACATTTGGGAAATATTTTAAAATGGCAATCTTTTAATTTTAACCGCAACTTTATATGCCATATATCTAAAATATAGGTTTTTTAATCTATGAAATTGTATATCAATATTGCTTTCTGGTCCCCTTTAAGAAGCTTTAGGAGGAGTTTCTGCTTTTTGTTAACATTTCACAACATTATTCTGCAGTGTGGACTGCATGAATAGAGAATACATAAAAAACCAAAAGCCTTAGTAAAACTTGGGATATGGGGATGTTCGAAAATTGGGCACATGGAAAGTAGTGAATATGTATTGGTTTCAACCTACAGTGTAAAAAAAGGGAGGTCATGGGGGAATTCAAGGTTAAATATTTGTGGTTCACTTGGAGATGTATTATCAAGCCCTGGGTATTTATTGCAAGTAATCAGGAGGATCACTAACTAGAGAAAGCAGATATGAGTATGGGTTATAAATTTACAAACAACAGTTACTAAAGTACTCTAATTAAAGCTGTAGATGGTGTCTCTTTGTCCTAGCTACTTTGAGTGTTCTAAAATCATGTTATTCAATGCTTTAAGAAATGTGCTCAGTACCTGAGGCATGCTGTTGACACCAGTATCGGTAGCTATTAGATTTGATTAGGTTTTAATAAATATTAATATACAAATTTAAGATCAAAGTAAGTTGATTTTCTAGGTTTTGTCCCATATTGTTAGCTTGAATATATTGTAGAAAATGTATCCCACCGAACAGTAAGTTAATCTGTGGCAACCAAAGTTAGAAACATAGATCTAGGAGTTCTCATCGTGGCGCAGTGGTTAACGAATCCGACTAGGAACCATGAGGTTGCGGGTTCGGTCCCTGCCCTTGCTCAGTGGGTTAACGATCCGGCGTTGCCGTGAGCTGTGGTGTAGGTTGCAGACGCGGCTCGGATCCCATGTTGCTGTGGCTCTGGCGTAGGCCAGTGGCTACAGCTCCGATTCGACCCCTAGCCTGGGAACCTCCATGTGCCACGGGAGCGGCCCAAGAAATGGCAAAAAGACAAAAAAAAAAAAAAAGAAAGAAAGAAGAAACATAGATCTAAACTTTTCTAGTGACAAATTATTTGGTCAGGGATGTTATTCATTATTTGAAATACTAATCTTTAATAAAATGTACATTTTAGTGTTTATGAATGTTATTTGAGATTTAAAGGATTATTATAAAAGCATTATTCGAAAGAACATTTTATAGTTTACTTTGGTCTTCAGTGAACATTAGAATGATGGGGAGGTCACAGTACTTTTCAAGTATCTAGGAGAGTTAGCAAAATTTAATCCTGCTAGTATTTTCAAGACTTGATAAATTATGAATACTATATACATTTTTTTAAAATATATTTTCTCCTATTGACCTTACAACAGTGACACAAATAGGCTTTTTTTTTTTTTTTTGAGTAGAAAGTACCAGATTGTGTGTGTGCTTAATGTATTAAAATGAAGCCAAAAACAAAACCAAAAAATCTAGAAGCATAAAGTTAAAGCCACAATAATATCTTATTCCCTTACCTGCATCATTTCTTTTTCCCTCACTACTGTGCTAGGGTAGAGCCACATAGTACAAATAGCAAATATTCTCATTAAAGTGTACCTGATTAGCAGAGAGCACCAGGGAAATACTCATTTCTTCTTTGTCCTTCTCCCTTTCCCACCCAAGACCCATATTGCTGAGTCTTCCATTCTCTGGAAAAAAAGTATCAACAGAGAAATGGAAATCTTTGCCATATTTCCCTAGGAAAAGACCTGAAGTCAACTTGAAAGGAACTAGCTCAATTGCCAATCATATGGAAAGTTCCAGGGCAGATGGGTTGTGGGACTATCTCAAGGGAGAAAATCCAGATTGTTTTTCAAAAGTTATTATACATCCTATTGAACCTGGTGGAACTGCAGGTTCACAAATTTTTACAGGTAGAAAAGTTCTTGGAGCTGTGAGGCTTGAGATAGGAAAGTGCATAATGCAAAATTTGTTCAGCTGAAAAAACAAAGCTGATAGAATCTGTCTCTAGCTAGGTTTCTTTCTTTATTTCAGAATGTGGTGATCAGTTTGCATAGCCACAAAACAGCAAGTCTCAGGATGATGCTTTTAGACCTGTGTTTTTGGCAGATAACTTCTTGTGATATGTATGATAGTTTATTTCAACTGGGATAACCTGGGATAACTGGGATAAGTGTGTGCAGCCTATCTAGGGCCTCCCAGCAATAGAATTGTCTCCACTGCAGTATAAGTCTGTGTTTATATTATTTAGAGTGGCTTATAAAATTTAGAGTTTTATATTATTTAGTAAGGGTTGACAAAATTGGAAGTGGAACTGGAGCTTGGCAGCTGGGTCAAGAGTATTTTATTTAAGTTGATGGAAAATTATATGGTTAGAGATAATGGGCTTAAGTTTGAGTAAGAGGTGGGTTATTAATTAGTTAACAGGTTTCTAGATCATTTAGGCTATTAGTAATCACAGCCAGTTCATCAGGAACAGAAGACCAGCTTGGAAGAGGCCTTCCTGAAATGGCTCACACAGAGACACCTCAAGCAACCCCCATCCCTTCAACAGAAACTGGAACTTCACTATGCAGCAGTTAATCTTCACATGGGCGGGGAGGTTGAACATCCTGCATAGTGCTGCCAGGAAATCCCTATTTTATACTAAGAGGGGGCTGGCTGGTTGCATATGTAGGATGTCCCATCTCCCTGCCCACATCATCGAGACACACACCAGACTATCCACATCGTCAGGACATAAACCAGAAACACCGCTCTGCCTCACTGAAGAACCATAAAACCTACGTGCCAAGGAAGTACAGATGCTGAACTTCATCACTAGAAAGGCATTCTAACGAATCTACTTATGATCTATGAGCTATGGCCTTGGCTCATAAGAGAGAGTGATTGTGTGAATGGATCTGTAAGCTCAGGGTCAATAGGAAATTATTGAACCATATTAGCCAGATGAAGGACCTGCAGAGCTTCCAGCAATACCTCCAGAATTGTACCTCTTATTTCTTAGCATTATACCAAGGTAGGGGGGTTTAGTAATTGGGCCTATTTATTTAGGGTGGTCAGAGACAGAGTTAATAGAGGGAGAGAGAATTTAATTCCTACTGGAAAGAGAAGCAAAGGTTATAGCCTAAAAAGCAGACCGGAATTTCAGGTCTGAGTGTCAAGGTAAAACGGTAACATTTTAAAAATATCTCGGAGTTCCCGTCATGGCTCAGTGGTTAACAAATCCCACTAGGAACCATTAGGTTGTGGGTTTGATCCCTGGTCTCACTCAGTGGGTTGAGGATCCGGCGTTGCCTTGAGCTGTGGTGTAGGTCACAGATGCGGCTCGGATCCCGCGTTGCTGTGGCTCTGGTGTAGGCCGGCGGCTGCAGCCCCCATTGGACCCCTAGCCTGGAAACCTCCATATGCTGCAGGTGTGGCCCTAGAAAAGGCAAAAAGACAAAAAACAAAAAAATCTCAACTTTAGAACCAAGAGATTTGGGAGCAGTAGCCCAGAGAAGATCTGGTCATTCTAAATCAAGTTCAAATGGGTGGAAACACAGTCTAGCATCAGGGAAGAATCAAATTGCAGGGGTAGGGGGTGGGGGTGATTCCAAGGAGGAAGTTAGTGGTGTTCCCCAAAAGCATTTAGAAGAAATAACTGATGTAAGATGCCATACCACCCAATCATATCCAGGGAACTCTGTCAAAGGCAAGGTGATAAGAAACATCAAGAACAGGGCTTAGTCCTCGAAAACATGGAATCAGGAAAAAAGCAGTAAAGGAAAAAAAACCAGGGAGTTCCCGTCGTGGCACAGTGGAAACAAATCCGACTAGGAACCATGAGGTTGTGGGTTTGATCCCTGGCCTTGCTCCGTGGGTTAAGGATCCGGCTTTGCTGTGAGCTGTGGTTTAGGTCACAGACGCGGCTTGGATCCCGTGTTGCTGTGGCTGTGGTGTAGGCCAGCAGCTGTAGCTCTGATTCAGCCCCTAGCCTGGGAACCTCCATATGCCACAGGTGCAGCCCTAGAAGGACCAAAAAAAAAAAAAAAAAAAAAACTATTATACTTAATTTCCCAATTTTTTCCATTGCTAAAAATTTCATGATGGGCCTGTATATGGAAATTACTGATCTATAGGGGACGCTGCTGGCGATCAGTTCTGTCAATAGCACCAAACTTGAGTGACAGCCTAGGATGCCATTGAGTTTTCCACAGATTTTAAATTAGCCATGTTAATTTAAATCAGGGGCCATGTTAAACCTGGCCATCTCAAATGATTTTGGAGTTCTAAAAAGGCTTTATTCATTATGCATTCAAATCTGGGTTAAGTTTCCAGTCAACTGTCCTGGCTTTTGAACTCTTCAGTGGGTGGCAAGCAGGCCAACGTTAGGCTAAGGAAAAATCTGACTCAAGTTTGGGGATTCAGAGCACTTGTATCTTTTTTTTTTTTTTTTTAACTCAGCAGCACACTCTCCACTGAAATTCTAGCTTCAGTGCATGGTTCAGAAAATTTGTTATTTCACATCTAAAAGACCCCAAAATCCTACACAAATTTATGGACAAACCATTGTTTATAATTCCCTCATACCTCTTTCATCAGTGATACTGGTAATTTGTGTCTTCTACTTTTATTTTTTCCCTAAATCTGTCTAGAGGTTTATCAATTTTATCAGTCTTTTCAAATATCCAACATTGTATTTCATTGAATTTTGTCTATTACTGTCTTTCTTCAAATTCATTGATTCATGTTTTTATATTTATTACATCCTCTCTTCTGATACTTTGGATTTTATTTATCTTCTTTGTCTAGGACTTTCATATGGAAGTTTAGATCATAGATTTGAGGTTTCTTCTTCTCTAAATTAAATCATAAATATTAGAAACTTTCCTCTGGAGTTCCCGTCGTGGCGCAGTGGTTAACGAATCCGACTAGGAACCATGAGGTTGCGGGTTCGGTCCCTGCCCTTGCTCAGTGGGTTAAGGATCCAGCGTTGCCGTGAGCTGTGGTATAGGTTGCAGACGCGGCTCGGATCCTGCGTTGCTGTGGCTCTGGCGTAGGCCGGTGGCTACAGCTCCGATTCAACCCCTAGCTTGGGAACCTTCATATGCCGCGGGAGCGGCCCAAGAAATAGCAACAACAACAACAAAAAAAAAAAAAAAAGAAATTTTCCTCTGAACTGCTTTAACACCTTCACACGAATTTGATGTTTTATTTTTATTTTCAGTTAGTTCAAATTATTTTGCAATTTAACTTGTGTTCCTTTTTGAAACATGGATTATGTACAACTGTGTTGTTTAATTTCCAAATGCTTTGGCTTTTTCAAGATATCTCTTTGCTACCAGATTTTGGGTTAATTTTCTTATGGTCAGATAATGTACATTGTATGATATCAATTATTTTAATTTCATAAGATTTAACTTAACGGTTCAGGATATGGTGTTTCCTAGTCGATTTTCCATGAGCTCTTGAAAAGAATGTGTATACTCCTATTGTTGGGTAGAGTATTTTGTAAATGTCGACCTGTTATAGTTTGTTGTTAGTGCTGTTCAGTTTATTCATATCATAGGTGTGTCCACTCATTATATCACTTACTGAGGAAAAGATATTGAAATCTCTAAGTATAACTCCTCAGATTCCAATGGTGCAAATGTTAGACATATATATATTGTCCCATAGGTCCCTACTGTGTTCATTTATTTTTAACATTTTTTTCTCATTCTTGTTCACTTGGGAAAATTTCTGTTGATCTACATTCAGTTCTAATGACTTTTCATCTGTCACATCCATTTTTCTATTGAGCCCACCCAGAGATTTTTTTTCAGATTTTTCCTTTTAGTGCTAAACTTTTCATTTGCTTCTTTTGGTAGAACTTAAAGTTCTACTTCTTATTTGAGAAATCCTCTTTCTCTTACTATAAAGAACATCTACCCTTCCTTCATTGAGTATGGTTATTGTAGCACTGCTTTGAAGTTTTTGTCTATAAATTTCTCTTCTGTCCAATTTATTAATTTAATGTTATTAAAATGTATTTATTGCATCATCATTTTTAATATTTGTTGTTTTTTGTACATTATCACATTAAGTGGATTCTTTTTAAATAATTAATTAGTTTTAATTAGAAATGTCTTCTGTATTTTGTCAAGTTATTCTTCAAAATCTATTAAAAGATCATAAAATTTCTTTACAAATGTTAATATAAAGGATTATGTTGGCAGATTTTATTGAATTATCCTTGCATTTCTGGAATAAATTTTTTATCTACCATGATGTATTATTCAATTTACACTTTGTTGGATTCTGTTTGTGACCACTTTGTTTCTAATTTTGAATCTGTATCAATGAATTCTATTTGTCTCTAGTTTCATTTTTTCAGTATTTTATAGGCTTTGATATTGATACTCTATTATTTTATGAAATGAATTGAAGAAACCTTTAAACTTTTTCATGGTTAACATATATATGTTAACTTAGAGACATCAATTATTAGCTCTTGTTCTCGTTCTAGATTTGGGATTACTTTACAGTTCAACATTTCCAAATCTCTTAATTATATTATCAGAATACTGGAAAATTATTCTTTGTGGTGGAGTTACGACCTACAAAGTGGGGATATTCCTTTCTCCATTTAATAAATACTTATTGAGTGCCTACTCTTTGCCAGGCAAAGGTTGTTTCCATTACTTCATAGAAATAAAGCCCTTTTAATTTTTTGTAGGTTTTTTTTTTCTTTTTAGGGCAGCACTTGCAGCATATGGAAGTTCCCAGGCTAGGGGTCAAATCAGCGCTACAGCTGCCAGCCTACACCACAGCCACAGCAACATGGGATTAGAGCCACGTCTGCGACCTGCACCACAGAGCCCTTTTATTTTTCATTTGCACAAATGAACTGAAATTTTACAGTGTCTTTTATTCAGTCTTTGCAATTATTGTCAATATTGGTGGGAATGCTTCTGATTTTTTGGAATTACTAAGGCTCATGTAATCTTTGAATGAATAATGAATGAAAGAATGTAGGAAAATGGCTTATGAAACACTTTTATACAATTTTTCTTCTGAAAACAAGATTTAATATTATTCAACTACTTGACCTCCTCCATGGATTTATGGTATATGGCTTTTTCTCTGTGTAACTTCTACCAAACTTTTCACATATTTCCTGTCTGGAATGTGCCTGATCACATAAATTTATCCAAAGAAAATAAACTTTAATTCCATTGAGACAACTTAAAAAATCCACTTGCAGTCTTTCTTTTTTTTTTTTTTTTGCCACACCCACAGCATGTGGGAGTCCCCACGTCAGGGACTGAACCCGTGCCACAGCAGTGACTCATGCCACTGCAGTGATAACAGTGCAGTGACCCAAGTCATTGCTGTGACAATGTTGTCACTGCAGTGACAACACCAGATCCCTAACCCACAGTGCCTCAAGAGAATGCCTCCATTCACCTTCTTAAAAGACAAATATTAAAACTAAATTTTCTTGGAAATCCTAAATATCTTGAATTAATAGGTCTGTAGTAAAACCCAGGAAAGAACATTTTTAATAAGATTCTTAGGAGATAATTATGTTCAGCCAAGTTTGAGAAAACTTGGCTTACATAAATTGAAAGTTTTCTGCAATTATTTTTAATTATGAAGTTAATCTAGAAATTAATTATTTTATTTATTCTGATATTGCTATCTTTTGGGTAGTTTTTACTTTACATGCTTGTTCATTGACTTTATATTTTGCTGTCTTATATGATTGGAAGTGGACTTCTTGAGAAACTGGTACAAGGAATATTCTTCTCTATTGTAAAAGCAACTGTACTTGTTATTTAATACGAAGCAGTGTATGGTTATAGGAGGTACCTTAGTGTCCAGGAAAAAAATGTCAGGTTTGGAGCAAAATTCTTTACTCATACTGCAGACTTGATACATTTTCCTCACAATTTATGATAATAGAACACATTGCAGAATTTTTTGTTGAATGGAATAGAACTAAAAATGAAGTACCTAATACTGAGTTTGGCACCTGACAGTTACAATAGAACATCTATTGCAATTTTTGCCATTATTAAACATGTAACGGTTGAGAAATGACAAATATTGTATGGACTTTGCAGAATGGATATGTACCTTAATGAGAATATATATTGGCATATGGTGAAGTTGGGTTCAGGATGAGGTTAGGGTCTGTTGAAAGGGGTATATTCTTTTATACATTTAACAAATACTAATTGAGTGCCTACATTTTGCCATGCATTGATCTAAGCATTGTGAATAAAATAGTAGAAAAACAAAATAGTAACTATACTGACTCAGTGCATCTTATATTCCAGTGGTTATGGCTAAAAAATTCTCCACAAAATGGCAGTCAGGTGCTACTTGTGCATTTGAAACACAATTCCAAAAGTAATTCTACAAATTAAACAGGTCAAGAAGAATACCCAAACTTTCAACACAACCAGCTTCCATGATGGATACAATCTGAGGAGATTACAGGAAAATAACAGAAATGAACATTAGTAAACATTCTTTTTAGAGCCGCACCTGTGGCACATGGAAGTTTTCAGGCTAGGGGTCGAATCAGAGCTGCAGCTGCTAGCCTATGCCACAGCCACAGCAAAGCAGGATCTGAGCCGTGTCTGCGACCTACACTACAGCTCACTGCAATGCCGAATCCTTAACTCACTAATCGAGGCCAAGGATTGAACTCACATCTTCATGGATACTAGTCAAGTTCATAACCTGTTGAGTCACAATGGAAATTCCCATAAACATTTTTGTTTAGAAGAATTTTTAATAATGACTTTGATTTCTTTGTTGCACTCCTTGAATTCCAATGGTTGTTAGTTAAACCTCGGGTATGGCCAAGTCAGCTTCTATTGAACCAAATTGCCTGCAGACAAAAACTAAACAGAATACAAAAACAACTATCTGAAGGAACTGGAGTAAAACCTAAAGCAGAAAGAGTCTGGAGGGGCTCAAGACTTGGAAAAAGGGAACAATACTGATTGAATTTCCAAATCTTATAACTTATAGCTGAAGAGAAAGATGCAATCTATGCAGGTGAAGTGGCCAAACCTCCAAAAAAATTCTGCAGTTTTTGTAGCCTAAAGAAATTAAGGACAGGGAGTTCCCATCGTGCTACAGCAGAAATGAATCCAACTAGGAACAATGAGGTTGCGGGTTCGATCCCTGGCCTCACTCAGTGGGTTAAGGATCCTGCATTGCCCTGAGCTGTGGTGTAGGTCACAGGCACGGCTCAGATCTGGCATTGCTATGGCTCTGGCATAGGCTGGCAGCTACAGCTCTGATTAGACCCCTAACCTGGGAACCTCCATATGCCGAGGGTGCGGCCCTAAAAAGACAAAAAGACAAAAAAGAAAAAAAAGAAAGAAAGAAACTAAGGACAGAGTTTGAGGAACTCTCAGAAGTGAAAATTGAGGGAGCATCTAAGAAAGGGTAGAGATAGGGGAAACAACAAATTCTTCTCTGGGGCACCATAAATCCTATTTAAATCTCTAACCGACCTCTGAACGTGCATGTCTGAAGCATGCTTCAAGCAATCTAAGAAAAGATGAGTGACCTGAGCTGACTTTTGAGGTGCAGCCCAAGAGAGAGAGATTGTAGTTTGAGTCCAATCAAGTTAAGTGGCCAGGAAAAACAAAAAAACACCAACACTCCTCAGAGAAATATTATAGAAACCAAAATTTCAACAATATAACATTCACAATATTTAGGTTAAAATCTAAAATTTCTTACTCTAGGAAGAAGAGGAAAATAATCCATTCATATATCCATGAATCCTGTCCAAAGGAAGGATGCTGTTCATCAACCAAAATATTTCCACAGCCATACTTCCCTTCTCTTACTTCTCAAGAAAATAGTACCCTACATTGTTTATTCCGTAAAGTAGTAATGCCTACCAAAGTTGCATAAGAGCAGAGCCCAGGATTAAGATGGTTTCCACTAGCAACTCCAACAGATTAAGAACATATCATAAATCAGCTCAGCAAAAAGCAGATATAAAAGCATTGACTTTTTTTGCATTCAGTTGCTAGATCCTGGATGCCAGTGCAATTACAGAAACTTTGTACCTATAATGGGAGTCTCCAGTGTGAAACCTTTAGCACTATAGAACACCACTTGGATCTCAACTCTTTGAGATTAAGAACACCAATATTAAAAAACAAATTATTGGGCATATTCTGTCCATCTTGACACCAACTCAGAGTTAGAAATCATGCTGCACCAAAGGTCATCATCAAAATGGAATCAGGAATTCAGCTGGTAGCTAGAAGAATAGGAACAACAGAGTTTTTGCCACTTTTTAATCTTTACTTCTAATACCTGACAAAATGTTTAGCTCGTATTAAGGAAATTAATAATATAAACTAAATTAAAGCACAAATAATTTATGTGAGCGGGAGTACCAGTGTTCTGTCCTCCCACGAGAGCAAAAAAAATGACCCAGAAAAAAATGAATCAACTTTTACAGAATTCTGACATCTAGGCAAAATTTAGAATAAGTAAGGGAAAGCTTGGTGAAGAAAGAAGCACCTTGGAGTTCCTGTCATGGCGCAGTGGAAACGAATCCAACTAGGAACCATGAGGTTGCAGGTTCCATCCCTGGCCTCGCTCAGTGGGTTAAGGATCCGGCATTGCCATGAGCTGTGGTGTAGATCGCAGATGCGGCTTGGATCTGGCATTGCTGTGGCTGTGGTGTAGGCCAGCAGCTACAGCTCCGATTGGACCCCTAGCCTGGGAACCTCCATATGCCACAGGTGTGGCACTAAAAAGACAAAAAGACCAAAAGAAAAGAAAAGAAGCACCTACTTTGCAGTAAAAAAGGATCGTGGTATATTAAGTTGCCTGCCTACCATACCTTAATCTCCAGATCAGCAGTTGATTAGAGTATCACAGCCTGTACAAGTTGTTAGTGCCAGAGGGAATAATACAGACCTTATTATTTTAGAGTTCTTTGGTGGATCCCTGAAGTACAGGCACAAGGACTTGCCCTACTTTGCCTGATTTAGAACATTCCAAAATCTGGATTGTTCTTGGTGGGATTGCCTAAAAAATTTAAAGACATAAGGGTTATCTTCAACAGACTGTGACAAGAAACAATAGACCAGTCAAGCAAAAAAAAAAAAAAAAGAAGAAGAATGATCTGGGAAGAAAGAGGAGGGGAAAAGAGATATGTTGGGAAATAAAACTTCATTTTTAAGGTATATATATATTACATACATAGATATATATCTTAAAAATACACCATGGAAGGCCACGCATATGCCCAGGGCTGGATGTGTGCTTATAAAAGACCTGAAAAGACACTGTTTTTTCTCAGAACTAACCTTCAGGCTCCGAGCCTCAGTACATGCCTAAATTTAAGGCTAACACCAAGTTATAAACAGCCTCACTAATCCTTGAAGGAGGGTCCCCAAATAGACCCAATCTGTAGACTAAGAAAGTACCTTTTCTTTGCCTACAAGTGTTAAAGAAACCTCTGTGAAAACATTATATGACCATTAAGCTGATAGAACACTGATATCAGTGGCCACGAATAAAATAGAATTTATAAAAGTAGTTTAGAAAAGTCATTAAAAAGGCAAACAAAATTAACTCACAACAAATAGTAATACCTAACCTCAAGGAAGGGGCAAAATCTACTTTTCTGAGTTGCTACATTATAATACTCAAAATATTCAAGTTTAATCAAAAGTAAGAAGAATGAAAAGAAACTAGAAAGTATGGCCATTCACAGGAAAAAAATTAATAGAAAATGATCCTTAGGAAGCTTAGGCATTAGACTTACTGGACAAAAGATTTTAAATTATCTCTCTGAAATCAGCTCAAATAGCCAAAGGAAACCATGGACAAAGAACTAAAGGAAACCAGGAGAATATTATCTCAACAAACAAAGAATAGCAATCAAGGGATATAAGTTAAGAAAAAAATCAAATAGAAATGTGGGGGCTATAAAATACAAAAATTGAAATGAAAAATTTACTAGACTGATTCAATTGCGGAATTGAGCAGCATAAAGGAAGAACTGGGGAATTTGGAGATAGGTCAGTTGACATTATCCAGTATGAGGAGCATAAAGAGAAAAAAATGAAAAAAAAAAGAACTATCAAGTTTACTAACACATGCATAATGGGAGTGCCAAAAGAATAGAAGAGTAAAATGGGCAGAAAGAATATTTAAAGAAAAGTTGTTTTCCTCACAACTTTGAGGAAAGATGTGAATCTATACACCTAAGCTCAAGGAGTTCCAAGAGATCCATTCCAAGACATTATGTTAAAAATTACAAGGAATCTTTAAAAAGATTAATAATGAATTTCTCTTTAGAAACCATGGAGGCCAAAAGGCAATAGGATGACATGTTGTAAGTGCTCAATAGCAAAAAAAGCAACATTTTGTCAGCCAAGAATTCTATATATTGCAAAATTATAAACTATCCTTTAAAAATGGAGAAATTGAGATTTAATGCACAGTATACTGAACATAGATAACAGTATTGTGTTATAATTATCAAACTTTCTAAGAGACTACAACTTATTTTTCCAATAACTAAAAAGAAGGAATAATTAACTAGTGGTTACCATTGGGGAGAAAGATGGAAGGAGTGGCAAGATAGAGAAAGGGAATTAAAAGGTACAAACTACTAGGTATAAAATAAATAAGATACAAGGATGTAATATACAGCACCGGGGGTGTAATAAATATTTTATAATAACTTTAAATGGAGTATAATCTATAAAAATATTGAATCACTATGTTGTATACCTGAAACTAATATAACATTGTAAATCAACTATACTTCAATAAAAAAGGATAATTATATAACATAATAGAGGTGCTAATTACCACTACAATGTAATCATGTTACAATATATAAATCTATCAAATTAACATGTGGTATACCTTAAATATACACAATGTTATATATCAAATGTATTTCAATTTTTAAAAATTCCTTTATAAACGAAAACTGAGGAAGTTCATCACTAATATATCTGTCCTACAAGAAATGCTAAAGGGAGCCCATCAGAATGAAATGAAAAGATATTAGTAACTCAAAGGCATATGAATAAATAAATAATAAAGGTAGCTACATAGGTAAATATAAAATCCAGTGTAATTTTATTATCTGTTTGTTATTCCTCTCTTGCCTTACTATACTGTATAAAGGGCAAATACATAAAGCAATACTTATGAATCTATTTTACTGGACATATATTGTATAAAGATGTAATTTTTGACAATAACAAAAAGGGAGGGAGGTATAAAGGAGAAAATATTTTTTACTACTGAAACTAATTTGTTATTAATTAAAACTTGGCTTTTATACTGTTAAGGTGACAATTTTAATACCCAAGCTAACCTAATGAAAAATACTATAATACATACACAAAAGGAAACAAGAAGAAAATCAAGTTACCCTATAAAAATTAATCATAAATGAAGGCAATAACAGAGCGCTTTATCAGGAAAACAATATGTATCACATAGAAAACAAATAGAAGGTATTCCCATTGTGGCTCAGCGGGTTAAGAACCCAACATAGTATCTGTGAGAATTCAGGTTTAATCCCTGGCTTCCCTCATTGGGTTAAGGATCATGCATTGCCACAAGCTGTGGTCTAAGTTGCAGATGCAGCTTGGATCCGGCATTGCTGTGGCTGTGGTGTAGGCTAGCAGCTGCTACTCTGATTCAACCCCTAGCCCAGGAACTTCCATATGCCATAGGTGTGGCCCTAAAAAAAGAGAGAGAGAGAGAGAGAGAGAACAAATAGCAAAAGGTGGAAATAAGTTCTTTCTTAACTATAATTATTTTAAAGATAAATGAATAAAACTGCAGTGAAAAGGCAGAGCTTGGCAGAATGGTTAAAAATACATGATGTCAGAATAGATTTTTTGAAAACCTAAAGAGGAGTTCCCGTCGTGGCTCAGCGGAAATGATGAGGATGCAGGTTTGATCCCTGGCCTCATTCAGTGAGTTAAAGATCCGGCGTTGCTATAAGCTTTGGTATAGGTCGCAGACATGGCTTGGATCTGGCATTGCTGTGGCCGTGGCATAGGCCAGCAGTTGTAGCTCCGATTTCACCCCTTGGCTGGGAATTTCCGTATGCCGTGGGTATGGCCAAAAAAAACCACAAACCTTCCTCTACCTGCTGTCAATAAGACACTCATTTTCGATCCAAAGTCACAAATAGGTTCAAAGTAAAAGGATGAGAAAGATATTCCATGCAAATAACAACCAAAAAGAGCTGGGGTGGCTATACTAGTATCAAACAAAATAGAAATTAAGACAAAAAATGTTATGAGACAAAGAAGGGCATTATATAGTGATAAAAGGGTCAAATTATCAAGAAATAAACCATTATAAATATACATGTACCTAAAAACAGAGACAAAAATATAGGAAGCAAAACTGACAGAAATGAAGGGAGAAAAAGACAGATTCATAATACTTGGAGACATCAGTACCCCATTTTCAATAATGAATAGAACAACTAGGCAGAAGATTAATAAGAAAAGAGAGAACTTGAACAATACTGTAAAGCAACTAATCCTAACAGACGCATAGAACACTCCATCCAACAATAGCAGAAAAGATATTTTTCTCAAAGGCACGTCAGGCCTCAAAATAAGCATAAAATTTGTAAAAATACTATTACCATTCAAAGTATCATCACCACACTGGAATAAAACCAGAAATCAACAACAGAAGAAAATTAACAAATTCATAAATATGTGAAAATTAAACAGCACACTCATTATTAAACAACCAGTGGATCAAAAAAGCAATTACAAATGTAGTAAAAAAAATATTTTGAGCTCCCGTTGTGGCGCAGCCGAAATGAATCCATCCGACTAGGAACAATGAGGTTGCGGGTTCTATTCCTGCCCTCACTCAGTGGGTTAAGGACCTAGCATTGCTGTGAGCTGTGGTGTAGGTCAGACGCAGCTTGGATCTGATGTTGCTGTGGCTGTGGTGTAGGCCCACAGCTATAGCTCCGATTGAACCCCTAGCCTGGGAAACTCCATATGCTGCAGGTGTGACCCTAAAAAGCAGAAAAAAAATTTTTTTGGAGAAGGGCAAAATAAAAACAACATACCAAAACTGTTGGTATGAGAAACCATAAAAAAGAATGAAGTACTGATAGAAGCTACAAAAACACTGTGCTGAGTGAAATAAGCTAGACATAAAAGATTACCTATTGCATGATTGCATTTACATGAAACATCTGGATTAGCAAAAATCAAGTGACAAAAAGCAGATTAGAAATTGTCAGGGACTGGGGAGTGAAAATGAGGAGTTACTGCTTAATAGGTAGTGGTTTCCTTTTGCCATGATAACATGTTTAGGAACTAGAAAGGGGTGACTGTTGCATAATATTACGAATGTACTAAATGCCTCTGGATTATACACTTTACAATGATTATAATATGTAAATTTTACCTCCATAAAAAATAATGCATTTAGGAGTTCCCGTCGTGGCTCAGAGGTTAACGAATCCGACTAGGAACCATGACGTTGTGGGTTTGAACCCTGGCCTCCCTCAGTGGGTTAAGGATCTGGCGTTGTGGTGAGCTGTGGTGTAGGTCACAGACGAGGCTTGGATCCTGCGTTGCTATGGCTCTGGCACAGGCCGTGGGCTACAGCTCTGATTAGACCCCTAGCCTGGGAACCTCCATGTGTCACAGGTGCGGCCCTAAAAAAGGCAAAACGACACACACAAAAAAGTATTTAACACTGAATGCATTATTATCATCGTCATCATCATTACTATAGAAAACAATGTTTATGAAATTCCACTTTCTTTAAAAAATTTAGATTATCAGAAGAAAAACATAAGTAAACTAAATTTAAAACTACAGTCGGTATAATTTGCATAACATGTTCTTGTCTTCTCTCTGTTCTCTTTCAGATTATGTCTGGCCATTACCTAGGTATTTGTGCCCCGTCTGGATTTCTTTAGATGTTTTATTTTCTACAGCGTCCATCATGCACCTCTGCGCTATTTCGCTGGATCGGTATGTAGCAATACGTAATCCTATTGAGCATAGCCGTTTCAATTCACGGACTAAGGCCATCATGAAGATTGCTATTGTTTGGGCAATTTCTTTAGGTAATGAACTTTCTTGGCCAGTAGAATTGCAGCGGCTATGCTCAATACTTTCGGATTATGTACTGTGAACAACGTACAGACGTCGACTGGTAACATTTGCGTTTAATCGGGATATTTAATAATTATTTAATAATTATTCTTAACCTATTTAGCTGACATTTAGGTTAACAATAATGGGAGAAATGTAAAGTATATGAATATGCAAATATAGTTTCCATTTGTGCTTTTAAATTATTTTATGCATCAAAATGCCAATGAATTCTGCAACACAGATACAAAGCCTTTGAGATATTTAAAACGATTTGACGATGACAAAGATATATGATAAAGTCTAAATTTTTAAAATCTTAGAAAAGATCAATCCAGCCCAGAATATTAATCTTAATATTTTTATCTAGTTTTATATCTTCTTCAGTGGAAAAATTTATGGTGCAATATGAAGCTGCACAAACATGTCTAAATTTATGCTGTTAATCAACCTAAAATATATTATTTCTCTGTTGTTTTTAAATATCTCTTTGAATTCTGGTTATACAAAAAGAAAAAATCTATTGGTTTCTTTAAAGATATGGGGGAGGTGGAAGGGTGGTAAATGATCGTCTTATTGCTTATATTTAAAATAGTCATGCTTTGACAATGCTAATATTCAAGTCACAAAATTTAACGAATTGAAATATAAGGGCTTTTACAATCCACCTTTTCCTTTATTTTTTTTTCTCTTCCAGTTGGAACTTACATTTAGTGTCTCATGAAGTATTTCCTCCTCCAGGTTATGTTTCTGTAAAAGATTGTGATAAATTTTATAGGATCAAGATCTCTATATGTACAACATCTAAAGATTTTGACTCAATTTATTGATAACATACATTTAAGTTTTTAAAAATTGTTATTTCCCCAATACAATTTTTTTTCTGCTGTACTGCAGGGTGACCCAGTTACACATACATGTATACATTCTATTTTCTCACATTATCATGCTCATCATAAGTGACTATACATAGTTCCCAGTGCTGCACAGCAGGAAGATTGTTCTTTTATAGGTAAACACGTACATATACCTTTAGATAAAAAGCAATGAAACTTCACCCAGGAAAAAATGAATTTATATACACAATTTGAGCTACATATTCAAGGGCTTACAGATTTTACCCTCTCCATCCTGCAGAGCTTCTCTAGGAAGATGCCAGTTTCTATGATGCTTACAAAGGAAATACACAGCTAAATTAAATCAGAATATTAGAAGCATCAACTTCTCATAATTACAGACTGGGTAATTCGGACAGACTCTTGCATTAAAGACAACAAAAGTATGGAAAAAATACTATAAGTATTGAGAAGTTAATATGATAGTGAGAGATCCAGAAAAAGACAAAGATCCAGGAAAAATGATTATGACTTTTGGGTCATGTTGGCTAATGGTGCATTTGCAAACCTGAAGGTGATGACAGGTTGAGAAGCTTATTTAGTTTCACGAGACTGGCAACGGTCAATCAACTTGAACTTATTTTTGGATCCCAAAGACATGTACACTAGAAATAAGGATTAAATTACCCTTGACATGGATTTCAAGCCTGGTTCAAATCATCTATGTAACCAAAAGAAAATCTTGAGCCTGCAAAATTGGATTAAAGTGATTTCATATTCTTCACCTTTCTAAGTTTATTGGCATAAGCAAAAAAATAAAATCATCATCCTAGGCTTTAAATTATTTCTTTCAATAAATTTCAGTTTCTGTGACTGAAATACAATGATAAACAGACACAGGAAGAAACAAGACAACATGAGCCAGATATAACACAATGAAGGATAATACAACTGAATCCACAGGCACTCAAGATAGTTGAATTACCAGCTATAGACTAAACAATTATTTGTAGTGTGTACATGGAAATTACAAGCCAAATTTAAATATTTCAGCAAGAAGCTTCAAACTATTAAGACTGACATTTAAGGTATGGGGAACAACAAGAAAATCTGGAGCTTAAGCATAACATGAAAACCTTAGAACTCAAAGACAGATTAGACATGGCTAAAGGAGCATTACTGGAGGTCAGTTAGAAGAAATGGTGATGAATGAAGTAAGGAAAGTTGGGAGGATAGAAAAGAGACTAAGAAGGCAGTAGACATACAGTATATGAGAAGAGTTTCATAAAGTCAGGAAATAATGGCAGGAAAGCAATATTTGAAGAAATAACGGCTTTTCACATTGATGAAAGACACTGATTCTCACATTTAAAAAGCTCAACAGATCTCAAGCAGAATGAATAAAAAGCTATCAACATTTAGACCCATCATAGTGACACTGAAGAAAAAGAGAAAATATATATCAACCTTAAAGAAAAAAGATAAAGTTCAGTTGAATAAAGCAGCAAGATGAACACCTTCACAACAGCCGCAGTAAAAGCTAAATGATACTGAAATAATAGTGTCAATGTACTGATAAAAAAGTGAATGCTAAATTAAAGTCTTATATTCAGCAAAATTACACCTCAAGAACCAAAGTGAAAAAAAGATGTTATCAGATAAACAAAAACTAAGAGAACATGACAAAAGCAGACTCCTAGTCAATAAAATACTAAAAGGTGTTCTTCAAACAAAGGAAAATGGGCACGGATAGAAAGTTAGAGATGCAGGAGGCAATTAGGTGCAATGAAAATGGCAAATGTGGGACTTCCCGTCGTGGTGCAGTGGTTAACAAATCCGACTAGGAACCATGAGGTTGCAGGTTCGATCCCTGGCCTTGCTCAGTGGGTTAACAATCCGGTGTTGCCGTGAGCTGTGGTGTAGGTTGCAGACGCGGCTCGGAGCCTGCGTTGCTGTGGCCCTGGCATAGACTGGTGGTTATAGCTCCGATTCAACCCCTAGCCTGGGAACCTCCCATATGCCGCCGGAGCGGCCGAAGAAATGGCAAAAAGACAAAAAAAGAAAAAAAAATGGCAAATGTGTGGTTAAACATAAACATTTACTGTATCAAACAATAACGATAATGTTCTGGAGCTCGGTATAATAATGGAACAAAAATGCACAAAACGATAGTATATAAAAACAGAGGGATGAAGTAAACTTTTTTCATTGTCCAGGAGAAAATACAAATGATATTTAATATTCAGCTTTGATTAATAAAATATAACTTATCCATTCAAGGATACTCACTAATATAAAAGAAATGTTTAACTTCCAAATTTATAGAAGAATATTATAGAATAATATAACAAATCCAAAAGGAGGAGATAAAAGATAAAAAAAAGAATACAGATCAGGTGAGAAAATATAGAAACACATACTAAGGTGGTAGAATTAAAACCAAATGTATCCATAATTAGAGTTCCTGTCGTGGCTCAGTGGTTAATGAATCCGACTAAGAACCATGAGGTTGCGGGTTCGATCCCTGGCCTTGCTCAGTAAGTTAAGGATCCAGCGTTGCTGTGAACTGTGGTGTAGGTCGCAGATGTGGCTTGGATCTCACGTTGCTGTGGCTGTGGTGTAGGCCGGCAGCTACAGCTCCGATTTGACCCCTAGCCTGGGAACGTCCATATGCTGCGGGTGCGGCCCTAAAAAAGACAAAAAAAGAAAAAAGAAAAAAAATATATTTCTCCTTAGTACTTACAGATTCCAGTTTCTCCATTTCTTCTGTTGCTTTCTTAGTTTAAGCTTTCACCATTAATTATTCAGACATCCACATGTCCTTCTCTCCTATCTCTGTGCAAGAGATGGTTCTTATATCCAGACACATCTACACTTCCTTAAGTGAGCTGGGTACACCCATGACAGTAAGAACTAGAGATTCTTCTCCAAGTCCCCATGTTCAATTACTCATAATATTTCTTCAGACATTGCTTTTCTATTATTTTCTCTATGCCCTGTTTTATTCCTTGTTTGATTTCCTAATCATCTTGCTTTTGCATATTGATTCACTCTTCTGTTTTAGCCAGAGCCATTTTAGGTTGCTGAGCAAAACACTCCACCATATTAATGATTTAATTATTTGGAAACCCAGTAAGGCTCTGCTTCCTTTAAGGAACTTTATCTACAATCAAGACTATTAGCCATGATTCACAAATTCAACCCATGCCCTCAGGATATCTCCTCTATGTCATTTTTCAACAATGTCTTAACATATCAGTACATGTTGGTAGATAGTCTTTTTCAAATGTTCTTCATTTTTATTGTTTTTTTTCCACCAGTTTTATGAATTACTCATTATTTTTTCCAGATTTATTGACATATAGTTTACATATAACACTGTATAATTTTAAAGTGTTTGAAATTATGGTTCAATATACATTTATATTGCGAAATGATTACCTTAATAAGGTAACTTAATATATCCGTTTCCTTATGTAATTACCTTTTGTGTGTGTGTAGTGAGAATCTTTATGATTTACTCTCTTAGTAACTTTCAAATATACAGTAAGTTTTGGTAACTGTAGTCACCATAGTGTACATTAGATCCCCAGAACTTATTCACTTTATAACTGCAAGTTTGTACCCTTTGATCAACATATCCCAATTTTCCAACTCTCTGGCCCCTGACAACCCTCAGTGTACTCTCTGTTTCCGTGAGTTTTGCTTTTTTAGATTCCACGTATATCTGAGGTCATACAATATTCGTCTTTCTCTGTATGACTTTTTTCAGTTAGCTTAATGCCCTCAAGGTTCATCCATGCCGATGCAAATGTCAGGATTTCCTTCTTTTTTTGAAAGCTGAATGATATTCTATTGTATATCTTCTTTATCCATTTCTTCACCAACAGACACTTCGGTTGTTTCCATGTCTTGGCCGTTGTGAATAATACTGCAGTGAACATAAGGGCACAGATATCTTCAAGATAGTGATTTCATTTCCTTTGGACACATACCCAGAAGTGGGATTGTTGGCTCATGTGATAGTTAAATTTTTAATTTTTTGAAGAATCTCCATATTGTTTTCTATAGTGGCTGCACCAGTTTATACTCCCACTAACAGTGCAGTAGATTTCCTTTTTTCTCCACATCTTCACCAACGCTCGCTATCTCTTGCTTTTTTTTTGATAATAGCCATTATAACAGGAGTGAGGTGTTATCTCGTAGTTTTGATTTGCATTTCTTTGATGATTAGTGATGGTGACCATTTTTTAATGTACCTATTGTTCATTTAGGTCTTCTTTAGAAGAATGTCTATTCAGATCCTTTGCCTATTTTTAAAATTTTTTTAAAAAGCCTTTTATTTTGACATAATTTTTGATTCACATGTGATTCTAAGAAGCAATATGGAGAGATCTTATATACTCTGTTCCCAGTTTTCCCCATGGTAAATGTTTCTTAACCCATTTTTTAAATTGGGTTATTTGTTTTTTTGCTATTGATTTGTATGATTTCTTAATATATTTTGAATATTAACCTTTATCAGATATACAGTTTACAAATATTCTTTCCCACTTTATAGGTTGCCTTTTCACTCTCTTGATTATTTCCTTTGCTGTGCTGGACCTTTTTTTTTTTCACGTAGTCTCACTTCTTTATCTCTTCTTCTATTGTCTGCGCTTTTGGTGTCATAACCAACAAAAGTATTTCCGAGACCAATGTCAAGGAATGATTTCCCTACATTTTTTCTATGAGTATTAGGGGTTTAGGTCTTACTTTTAAGTCTTTAATTCATTTCAAGTTAATTTGTGTGAGTGGTATAAGATAAGGATATAAATTCATTCTTCTGCATATGAATATCCAATTTTCCTAAAACCATTTTTTGAAGAGACTATCTTTTCCCAAATAAGTACTCTTGGGTCCCTTGTCAAATATTAGTTGACTATATTCATGAATTTATTTCTGGGCTTTTGATTCTGTTACATTCATATATGTGTCTGTTTTTAACTTGCATCCTCATGGTTATTTGTTGGATTCGTTTCCACTGAGCCACAATGGGAGCTCCATTGTGTTTTTTTGTATCTGTTGAGAGGATCATATGATTTTATCTTTATTGATATAGTGTATCACATTTATTAGTTTGTATATTGTCAACCAACTTCACATCCTCAGTATAAATCCCACTTAATCATGGTGCATTTTCCTTTTAATGTGCAGTTGAATTCAGTGAATTCCTTTTAATGTGACCCTTGAACATCATGAAGGTTTGGAGTGCCAAACCCTACACAGTCAAAAACCATGTATGACTATAATCAACACTCCATACCTGCAATTCCACATCTCCGAATTCAATTATAATTGCATAGTACAGTATTTACTTATTTATTTTACTGAAGTATATTTTATTTGCAATATTATACTAGTTTCAGACGTACAACGTAGGGATTCAAATTTTTATAGATTATGTTGCATTTAAAGCTGTTAGGTAATATTGGCTATACTCACTGTTTGTGCAAAATGTCCCTATATCATGTTTATTTAATATATACTAAGTAGTTTGAACTTCTTAATCCCCTATCCTATCTTGCCCCTCCGACCTTTCCTCTTCCCACTGGTAACCACTAGTTTGTTCTCTATATCTGTGAGTCTCTTTCTGTTTTGTTTTATTCATTTGTTTTATTTGTTATATTGCACATACAGGTGATAACATATAGTATTTATCTTTCTCTGATTATTTCACTAAGCATAATACCCTCTAGATCCATCAATGTTGTTGCAAACGGCAAAACTGTATTCGATTCATAACCAATATTCCATTGTGTGTGTGTGGGCATGTGTACGTCTTAGGTTTCTTCCATATCTTAGTTATTATATATAACGTTGTTAAGAACATTGGGGTACACATCTCTTCTTCTAATTAGTGTTTTTGTTTTCTTTGGGTTAATACCCAGAAGTGGGATCGTTGAATAACATGGTAATTCTATCTTTAGTTTTAAGGGGAACCTTCATGTTATTTTCCACACTGAGTGTACCAATTTATAGTCCCATAAACTGTACAAGGGTTCCCTTTTCTCTGTATACTCATCAACATTTTCAGTTTGTGGTCTTTTTGACAGTAGCCATTCAGAAAAGTGTGAGGTGATATCTCATTGTGATTTTGATTTGCATTTGTTTGATGATTAATGATGTTGAGCATCTTTTCATGGGGCCTTTTGTAGGAGACATTCTATGCGTCCCAACAGCACACTCCCCTCTGGTCACTAGAGCTATATGTTCTAGGGATGCCCTCTATGCTGGCTTCATGGATACTTCTGTGTGTGGCAGGCTGACTACTGTAAAGCAGTCTTGTAGGAGTGGATGGCCCCCAATCTAGTTGGTTACCAGGCCCTGCTTACCTTGTGGGGAGGCTCCCGATCGCTAGTTGTCAGCACTGGGGTCATGAGGTACCTGGCTCTGGATTCCCAGGTACTCCTGGGGCTAGTGCTGGCTCACTGGTGGGCAGAGCCAGGTTCTGGGGTGGGTGGTTGTGGGGCTCTGATTCCTGGATCTAGTGTTGGCTGCTGGTGATTGGCACTGACACAGCTGGCTGAAATTCTGGGGTTTCCCAAAATGGTGTTGGCCCACTGATAAGTTGCACTGGATCCTGGTTTGGCTGAATGCTGATTCTAAGATAACTCAGAGCTGGTATTCACCTGCTATTGGATGGGGCTGGGGTCTGGGGCGTCTCAGGGTTGGTTTCAGTCTGCTGATAGACAGGGTTGGGGCCTATGGTGTCCTGGTGCTAGTACTGGCTTGCTGATGTGTGGAACTGGATCTTAGGATTCATGGCTGCAGGACCCTAGGTGTCCCAAAGCTGGTATCATCCCATTGGTGGGTAGGGTTGGGTCCAGAGGATACTGGCTGAAGAACCCAAGTTGTCCAGAGCTGGAGATGGCCTATTGCTATTTAAGGGCTGGTGACTGCCTGCTTGTGGGTGGGGTCTGAATCCAGGAAATCCTAGGGATAATGTCTGCCCACTGGTGAGTGAAAATATCAGTGCCAGTGGGTTGGCACTTGGGGATAGTGCTAACTCATTGGTGAGTAGAGCTATATCCTGGGGTTTCTAGCCACAGGGCCCAGGGATCTCAGAGTTGATATCAGACTGCTGATGGGTGGGGTCACTTCTTTTTTTTTTTTTTTTTGTCTTTTTGCTATTTCTTTGGGCCACTCCCGCGGCACATGGAGGTTCCCGGGCTAGGGGTTGAATCGGAGCTGTAGCCACTAGCCTACGCCAGAGCCACAGCAACGCGGGATCCGAGGCGCGTCTGCAACCTACACCACAGCTCACCGCAACACCGGATCGTTAACCCACTGAGCAACGGCAGGGACCGAACCCGCAACCTCAAGGTTCCTAGTCGGATTCGTTAACCACTGCGCCACGACGGGAACTCCTGGGGTCACTTCTTGATAGATTCTAGGGTGTCCTAAAGCTTATGTCAGCTTACTAGTGAATGGGGCCTGATCCCAGGGTATTGGTGTGGGGCCCACATTGTCTTAGAGCTGATGCTTACCTGCTGGTGGATAGGCAGTGTCCTGCCACACTAGGCTGCAGGACTATAGTAGTCCTGGGTCTTGTGTCTGGAGCCCAGATTCCTGGGGAAGATGACTTCCCACTGGTAAGTAAGGTGTTCCCAAGATTAGAGCCAGCTTGCTGGCAGGCTGGGCTGGGGCCCAGAGTGTCCTGGGGCTAGTGCTTGCCCATTAGTGGGAAAAGCTGGGTCCTGGGTTTCTGGCTGTTGGATCCTGGGAGTCCCAGTTCTAGTGCCTGTGTGGCAATATGTGGGGCCAGATCCTGGACACTCTGGTGGACAGGGCCATGTCCAAGGGTGACTATGGGCGCAGGGTGTCTTAAGAGAGCCTTCCTGTTGGTGAGTGGGGCTATATCCTCACCGACCTACACTGCAGTTGCAGCAACACTGGACCCTTTGACCCATTGTGCTGGGCCAGGGATTAAACCTGTACCTCTACAGCAACCTGAGCTCCTGCAGTCTGATTCTTAACCCACGGTACCAGAGCAAGAGCTCCTGTGATTCCTTCTTTATATCTTTAGTTGCAGATCTTTTCTGGTAGATTCCAGTCTTTCTCATCAATTGTTGTTCTGTAAGTAGTTGTGATTTTGGTGTGCCTGTGAGAGGAGGTGAGCTCAGGGTCTTCCTACTCCACCATCTTCATACTGTGTTTGTTGAAAAAAAAAATTCCACATATAAGTGGACCCACACAGTTCAAACTCATGCTGTTCAAGAGGCAACTTTATTTATTTAAGGATTTCTGCATCTGTATTCATCAGGGCTATTAATGTGTAGTTTTTTTATTTGTTTTGTTTTGTTTGTAGTGTCCTTATATGGCTTTGATATCAGAGTAATGCCAGCCTCATAACATGAGTGTTCCCTCCTCTTTGATTTTTTTGGAAGAGTTTGAGGACTGGCCTTATTTCTTTAAAGGTTTGGTAGAATTCACCAATGAAACCATCTGATCCTAGACTTTTCTTTGATGAGAAGTTTTTATTAGTGCTTCAATCACCTTACTTATTATTGGTCTGTTCAGATTTTCTATTTTTTCATGATTGTATGTGTCTAGCTTATTTGTTAGCATGTAACTATAGCAGTCTCCTATAAGCCTATGCATTTCTGTAGTATCAGTTGTAATGTCTCTTCTTTCATAATTTTGTCAAAGGTTTTTAGTATATTCATAAAGTCACGTAACATTCACTACTATCTAATTTCAGAATATTTTCATCACCCCCAAAATAAACCACTTACCTATTAGCAGTTACTACCCATTCCTACTCCCCCTAGCCCCAGGCAAGCAGTAACCTACTTTCCGTCTCCTTGAGTTTATGTATTTTGAACATTTTCTGTTTTAAAAACTATTCACTATGTGATCTTTGTGTATGACTTTTTTCAAATAGCATAATGTTTTCAAAGCTCACATATGTTTTAGCATGTGACAGTACTAATTTTTAAGGCTGAAAAACATTCCATTGTATGAATTACCACAATATATCCATCTTTATGTTAATTGGCATTTGGATTGTTTCCAGCCTTTTTATTATGAATGTCATGTTACTATAAACATTCAAATGCAAGTTTCTGTGTCGACCTAAGGTTTTCTCTTTTTTTAAGGTCAAATGATCAGCAGACTTTATTTCACCTGTTATCTTTTTTATATTATTTTTTTAATAGTTATTTCCCCAATACATTTTTTTCCTACTGTACAGCATGGTGACCCAGTTACACATACATGTACACATTCTATTTTTGCATATTATCATGCTCCATCTCATAGGTATACCCTAGGAGTAGAGTTTCTAGATTACATGGTAACTATATATTTAGCTCTTTAAGGAATTATCAACCTGTTGTCCAATTCAGCTATGCTGTTTTAAATTCCTAACAACCATGTAGGAGTGTTCAAATTTCTTCACATCTTCACCATTTGTTATTGTCTGTATTTATGATTATACTCATCCAAGGGTATGCTAAGTGATATCCCATTGTGCTTTTGATTTTTACTTCCCTATTTGATTTATATTTCCCTAATGGCTAATGATGTTGAGTACACTTTCATATTCATAGCAGACATTTGTTCGTCTTCTTTGGAAAAATGTATATTTAGATCCTTTGCTCAATTTTAATTGGGTATCTTTTTTTTACTATGGAGTTGTGAAAGTTCTTTATATAATCCTTGATAAAAGACACTTAGATAGATGCTATACGATTTGCAAGTATTTCCTCCCATTCTATTAGTTGTCCTTTCACTTTCTTGATGATGCATTTGTAGCACAAATTTTTTTAATTTTGATGAAGCCAAATCTATTGTTTTTCCTTTAATGGCTGATGTTTTTGGCATCATATCTAAGAAAATTTTGTCTGGCCAGGGTCATGAAGTTTTAATTCTATGTTTTCGTTTAATGTTTGTATAGTTTTAGCTCTTATATTTAGGTCTTTATTTTATTTTTTGTAAATGTTGTGAAGTCCAAATTTATCCTTTGTGAATGGATATGCAATTGTCCCAACACCATCTGTTTAGAAGACTATTCTTTCCCCACTGAATTATATAGACATCCTTGTCAAAAAGCAATTGACAAGAAATGAGTTTATTTTTGAGCTCTGCATTCTGTTTTGTTGATTACAAGACTCCTTATTTCAGTACCACACAATCTTAGCTGTGTAGTATCCTTTGAAACATTACTCTTCTTATTCAATATTGTTTTGGCTCTTCTGGGTCCCTTGCAGCTCCATATGAATTTTTAAGTAGCTTGTCAATTTTTGAAAAATAAGGCATCTAGGATTTTGATAAGTATGTATCGAATTTGTAGATCAGTTAATAGAGTATTGTCATCTTAACAATATTAAGTCTTCCAATCCATGAACATAAGATATCTTTCCATGTATTTAGATATTCTTTAATTTTTTTCAAATTTTTGTAAGTTTCATTATGTAAGACTTGAACTTCTTTTGTCAAATATATTTCTAAAAGCTTTACTTTTTTTTTTTTTGTCTTTTTGCTATTTCTTGGGCCGCTCTCGCGGCATATGGAAGTTCCCAGGCTAGGGGTTGAATCGGAGCTGTAGCTGCCAGCCTACGCCAGAGCCACAGCAACGCGGGATCCGAGCCGCGTCTGCGACCTACACCACAGCTCACAGCAACGCCGGATCGTTAACCCACTGAGCAAGGCCAGGGACCGAACCCGCAACCTCATGGTTCCTAGTCGGATTCGTTAACCACTGCGCCACGACGGGAACTCCAGCTTTACTATTTTTGATGCCATTGAAATTAAAATTGTTCTATTTAATTTATAGATTGTTCATGGCTATTATATGCTACTATAAGTGATTCTTTTATTTTGATCTTGTATCCTGAAGACTTGCTATACTTGCTTCCTTGTACCAGATTATGTAATCTTCAAATAAAGATGGTCATATGTCTTCCTTTAAAATCTAGATGCCTTTAATTTCTTTTTCTTGCCTAAATTTTCTGCTTAAGACTTCCAGTACAAAACTGAATAGAAATGGTAAAAGTAAATGTCTTCTTCTGATCTTAGGAGAAACTCTTTCAGTCTTTCATAATGAAGTATGATGTTAGCTGTAGATGTTTTATAGATGTCCTCTATAAGGTTGAGGAAGTTCTCTTCAATTTTTTTATGCTCACTATTTTATCATAAAAACACATTGGATTTTGTCCTTTATTCTATTAATATCTCATGTTACATTGATCTGTTTCCACATGCTGATACAACTTTGCATTCCTTGGATAAATCCCACTTGGTCTTGAGATATATTCATTTTTATATGTTGCTGGATTTGGTTAGCTAGTATGTTGTTGAGGATTTTTCGTACTTAATAAAAATTATTTGTGACTTCTTTTTTTATCTGCTGTCTTTGTTTTTGGTATCAGGGTAATACTGGCCTCATAAAATGAGGTGGGAAATATTATCTCTTTTTCTTTCTTTTTTTTGGGAAGAGTATTTAAATGATTGATGTTAATTCTTTAGATATTTGATAGAATTCACCCATGAAACCATCTGGGTCTGAGCTGTACTTGGAAAAGTTTCTTTTAAAGTCAAATGGAACCTCTTTATTTGTTATAGGTCTATTCAGATTTTCTTTTCCTTTGTGAATTAGTCTTCATAGCTTGTGTTTTTCTAAAAATTCAAATAGATTTTCTAATTGGCTAGCATGCAATTATTCATAGTAGTCCTTCCATTCCATTTTATTTCTGTCATATATCCTCTTTTATTCATGTTTTTAGTCATTTGTATCTTCACGCTTTATTCTGATAAGTCTAGTTCAAGTTTTATCATTATCAGAGATTGACCCCCCCAAAAAAATCAACTGTTTTTCATTTTATCCTGAAGGACTACCTTTAGATTTATTAGCAACAAATTATCTTAGCTTTGTTCACTGGAAATATTTCATTTCCCCTTCATTTTTAAAGAATAACTTTGCTAGGTATAGTATTATTGTTTGATAATATTTTTATTTCATGACTTTGAATGTTATCACAATGCCTTCTGGCCTCCATGGTTTCCACTGAGAAATCAGTAAAATTTATTTAGGATTTTTCATATGTGATGCTACTTCTTTTGCTGCTTTCTAGCTTCTCTCTTTATCTGGATTTTGACAAGTTGATTATGATGTTTCCAGGTATGGATCTTTTTGAGTTTAGTATACCTGGAATTCATTGAGCTTCTTGGACCTGTAGGTGAAAGTTTTTCTTCAAATTTGAAAAGTATTTTGCCATTATTTCTTCAGATATTCTTTCTGTCTCTTTCTGTTTCATATCTCTTTTGGGGACATGCATTTTGTATATGTTGGTACACTTGACAGTGTCTCACAGATTTCTGAGGTTCTCTTCCTTTTTCTTCATTCTTTATTCATTCTTTTCTTCAAAATGCATGATCTCAGTTGACCTGTCTTCATGTTTAATGATTCCCTGTCAGTTCAGATCTGTTACTGAGCTTCTGTAGTTAGTGTTTTAATTCAGTTATTCAGTTATAGTGGAGAAATTTTATTTAACACCATTTTATAATTTCTGTGTCTTTACTGACATTCTTTATTTAGTAAAGCATCATACTAATACTTACATTTTGTTCTTTTGACAAAGCTTTATTTTTAAAATATATTTAAAATATCTTAAAGACTTTATAGGGAGTTCCCGTCGTGGCGCAGTGGTTAACGAATCCGACTAGGAACCATGAGGTTGCGGGTTCGGTCCCTGCCCTTGCTCAGTGGGTTAAGGATCCGGCGTTGCCATGAGCTGTGGTGTAGGTTGCAGACGCGGCTCGGATCCCTTGTTGCTGTGGCTCTGGTGTAGGCCGGTGGCTACAGCTCCGATTCAACCCCTAGCCTGGGAACCTCCATATGCCACGGGAGCAGCCCAAGAAATAGCAACAACAACAACAACAACAACAACAAAAAAGACAAAAGACAAAAAAAAAGACTTTATTAAGTTCACTGTCTGTGGCTTCCTCAGGAAAAGTTTCTATTAATTGCTTTTATTCTTTGAATAGGCCATACTTTGTTTCTTTGTAGGTATCACAATTTTTTGTTGCAACCTATACATTTTAAATAATGTAATTTAACAACTTTAGAAATTAGTTTCTTCTTTCTACTAAGGGTTCAATGTTGTTGCTATTTGTAATTTTTGCTCATTTTTATTTTTGTCATTTTTCTTAAACTAATTCTGTAAATAATCCTTCTCTGCTGTGTATAGCCACTAAAATTTTGGTAAGTTAGTTTCGTGGTCAGTTAATGATTCAAGATGGATTTTCCTAAGTGTCTGGGCCAATAAGTGTCTCAATCTTTGTCAAGAGGCTCTCTGTTTATGTTGAGACACATCTGCAATGCTTAGTTGAAGTTTACAGCTCTGTTTCTGCTTGCAGAGAGCCTCAAGGCTGAGTGGGCTTTAGATGAGCACTTAGGGCATTAGATTTTCCCTAAGACTCCGCACAGCCCTATACATCCATATGGCCTTCTGGAGCCCCAGAAATATTTTGTAGTTTTGAAAATACCCCTATGGAAATCTCATTCAATGGCTTTTCCTCATAAGGCTTTTGTTCAGCATGTTTTCTACCCCAAGTAGTACCACCACCTCAGGCAACTACAATGCTTAACAACAGTCACTGTTTGGTTTTCATAAATAACACCCAGGGAAAGTCTGTTTGTCATGGATGAGCACTAAGTCAGGTCAAATAATGACAAACCCTGAAAGTGGCTTTTTCCAGGAAATGGCCAAAGAGGTTAAAAAAATAATTCTTTGGAATGGGGTTTTGGAAGATTTCCAACACCATTCTGACCTTTAATGTGCCTGCTAGGCTGCTGATCAGCATGATTGCAGGACTGTTATTTCCCAAGGTTACAACAGAGCTCGAAGGAAAGGAATGAAAATAAGACAAGTTTAAATGCAGCAAAATACTGTCCTTATGAAAATAGAGCTTTTTTCTTGAATGAATGCTCCCCAAATTACTGCAAGCCTTAGGTTATTTCCAGATAAGTTGATTTTGACAATATTTTCCAATGTTCTCATTGCTTTTATAGATAAGAGCAATTTTATATCCTTATTCCATCATTTCCATTGATGTCACCTCCAGTTATATCATCATTCTTTACTTTAATCTCTTTTTGTCTTTATAATTAAACTAGGTTTCTTATAAATAAAATATAGTCTTGTTTATTTATCTAATCTTATAGTCCCCACTGCCCACATTTATATCTTTTATATATAATTTGATTATTGGTACAGTTGAGCTTAAATCTAATCTTTTGCTATTTATTAATATTTGTCCTATCTGTTTTATTGTTATTTTCGTTCTTTTTTTTCCTTATTCTGTCTTTTTTCAGAACTCCATCACCTCAGGGTCTCTTTTATTAACTCCTTCATTTTCTGATCAGCACTTGCTCCTTCAAGGTTCTTTGTATATCTAGTACTTTTAATTGTATGCCCAACATTTTGGATATCATGCTAAAGAAATCCTTGATTTGTCACCTTTCTCTCATAAGTGTTAAATTTTATTCTAGTTGAAAGTTAAATTATCAGCATATCACCTGGATACTGTATCAGATTTTGTTTGGGAAAAGGCTATTTCACTTTACTCTTATTCCTAGAGAATATTTCTTATTCCTAGGGCATGGCCTTACTTCAGTCTCAACTAAGGGCCCTGAGTATTTTCCAAAGGCAGTTCACTATGTTGAGCAATCTCTAAAATCTCAGTTTAGCCTTCCAGCCTTCTAGTTTCTGTTATATGCTAGGACCTTAAGAGGTTCTCATCCATGTCATTTGCATCTCAAGAGTTGACTAAAGTCATGAGAAGAAATTTTATGCAAGTTTTAAAGAATCCCCTGTGTGTCCATCCTTTCCTGACATTACACCCAAATGCAGGTCTCCGTCAGCTCTAAAATATTATTTCTGTCTCAACATCCCTGTGGAATCGTCACTATTTGACTGGGCCCTATTTCCTTAAAACATAGTTTCAGAGTTGCTTATCAGGAGGAAGCTCATGTGAATGCAAGCTCAAATATTGGCTTCCTTTTTCTTAAAGACTGTAGCTTTGCATATTTGCTTATCCAATGAGTAGAAACAATTGTATAATGTATTTGGTGCAGCCATATTTTCTCTTTTTTGTTGCCGAGGTATAATTCACATACAATAAAATGTACAGATTTTTATGTATGGTGATTGATGAGAGAGAAAAGTGATCATTTCTATGTAACCACCAGAAAAAACCCAGATTTAAAATAATTCTGCCACTCAATAATTGTCCCCCACTCACTTTCCAGGCAATATGCCTGTAATGGGACAACAATTATTCTTTCTTTATGACTAACATTTAGTTTTAACTTTTCCAAATATTCAAATAAAGGAAAATAAACACTGTATTCTTTTATCTGTCTATCGTCTTTCCTCAATATAATGATTTTTTTTTTGTCTTTTTGATATTTCTTGGGCTGCTCCCACGGCATATGGAGGTTCCCAGGCTAGGGGTCTAATCGGAGCTATAGCCGCCAGCCTACACCAGAGCCGCAGCAACACGGTATCCAAGCCGCGTCTGCAACCTACACCACAGCTCACGGCAATGCCAGATCGTTAACCCACTGAGCAAGGGCAGGGATCGAACCCGCAACCTCATGGTTCCTAGTCAGATTCATCAACCACTGCGCCACGATGGGAACTCCCAATATAATGATTTTGACATACATCCATTTTGTCACACTTATCAATAAACTTGCTTTTAACTTGCTAAGTAACTGTCATCACATGAATATACCACCATTTGTTTATTCATTGATCTCTAGATGTATATGTGCATTCTTTTCAGTTCCAGACTATTAAGGATACAATTGGTATGAGGATTATTGTTCAAAGTCTATTTTAGGTTCTGTTTTATTTCTCTTGGGTAAATAATTAGAAGTGTAACTGCTGGGTCAAAACAAAGATGTGGGTTTATTTTTATTTACGAAAAACCACAAAACCATTTTTCAAAGTGCCAGTACTGTTCTGTATTCCCATTGGCAACATACATGAGTTCTAGTTGCTCCATGACTTCTCTACTACTTGGTAATGGTAGTCTTTATTATTTTTTTAGCTAACTGTAGACTTACAGAAAAGCTTCAGAATAGCACAGAGAGTCCTTTTATATCCCTCATCCTACTTCACTGCATGTTAATATCTTGTGTACCTATAATACAATTATCAAAAATAGGAAATTAACATATGATACAGTATTATTAACTAAAGTACATATTTTGTTCGAATTTCACAAATTTTTCTGCTAGTCTCCATTTGTTTTCATAACTTATTCAGGATTCTACATTGTATTTAGTTGCATTGAGCAGCTTCAGCTGCATCCAATAAATTCTGGTAAATTCTTTTCATTTTTATTCAGTTCCAAATATTTTCTAATTTTTTTCTTATTATGGCTTCTTAGAAACATCCATCATTTAAAAGTGGATGTTTAACTTCCAAATACATGGAGAATTTTAGGTATGTTTTGATGCTGTCTCATTTTTATATTAATTTCTGATTTAAATGTTTTCTTCTCTGTAATCACCCTCCATATTTTTTGTCTTTTTTTTTTTTTTTGACTTTTTGTCTTTTTAGGGCCACACCCGTGGCATATGGAGGTTCCCAGGCTAGGGGTCTAATTGGAGCTGTAGCCGCCGGCCTATGCCACAGCCACAGCAACACCAGATCCAAGCCGCGCCTGCGACCTACACCACAGCTCATGGCAACCCTGGATCCTTAACCCACTGAGCGAGGCCAGGGATGAAACCCTCAACCTCATGGTTCCTAGTAGGATTCGTTTCCGCTGCACCACGATGGGAACTCCTCAGTCTTTTAACTTTATTGAGGCTTTCAAATGACTAAGTTAAAGATCTGTTATGGATAATGTCACATTGCACTTAAAAATATGTGGGCTATTTCCAGATATTTTTTATATTGATTTCTAATATGACTCCACTGTGATAAAGGAACAGACTCTGTTTGATTTCAACCTTTAAACCATGAAATTTTGTCTTATTTTATGTCCCTGGATTTGTAATGATCTATGGGCTCTCGAATAGAATTTGTATCCTGCTATTGTGTGAAATCTTGTATAAACCTTAATTATGTTGAATTGATTCATAGTGCTTTTCAGGTCTACTGTATTTTTATACTTTTTTGTTTATTCATTCTATTAACTTTTGAGAGTTTTATATTGAAACTCCAACTAAAAATCTTAATTTATCTACTTTTCCTTTCAATTCTGCTGCTTTCGTTTCATGTATTTTGAAACTGTGTTTTTAGTTGAATATATATTTTTTAATTAGTATATTATCCTGCTGTATTACCCCACTTATACATATGCAGTCTCCTTCTTTGCCTCTAATAACAATCATATTATTAATTATGTTATCTAAAATTAATATGTCTACTATAATGTTTTATGCATATTATTTCATATAGTATAGATTTCAATTCTTTCAACCTTTATGGGCTTTTAATTAAAATATATCTCATATTAGTAGAAAAGAATGTTAGTCTCTCATTTGAACTTTTTAGTCAATGTGATGACTTTTTTGATTACAGGGTTTAGTCAGTTTAGAGTTAATGTGATTTTTGATATTGGTATTAACATTTGTTTTTTATTCATCATTCCTCTGTTCTTCCTTTCCTGTTTACTTGTTTCTTTATCAAGATATAATTAATATACCATGAAATTCACCTTTTTAAAGTATGCAATTGAATAGGTTTTAGTGTATTCACAAGGTTGTACAACCATCACCAGCATTTAATTACAGAACATTTTCATGACACCAAAAATAAAGTAAGAGTCATTCCCAGTTCCCCCTCTCCCCAGACCCTAGAAATCACTAATCTATTTTTTCTTTCTATGAATTGGCCTATTCTTGCCATTTCCTATATAGAGAGTCAAATAATATGTAGCCTTCTCTATCTGCCTTCTTTCAAATATCTTAATGTTTTCAATTCCTCTATGTTGTGGCATACGTTAGTACTTCATTTACTTTTGTCCCTTTATCTGTTAGTTTTTAGCAGTTGATTGAGATATAATTCAGATACAATACAACCTGCCTATTTAAACTATACAATTCAATGTTTTTTAGTATTTCATAGATGTGTGCAATCATCACCTACATCAGTTCTAAAACATTTTTGTCACCACAAAGACAAACTTTTTAGCTATCACCACTCTTACCTACCCATCCCCCATGCTTAGGCAAGAAATAAACTACCTGTCTCTATAGATTTGCCTACTCTGGCAATAGATGGGATATCATGTAGTTATGATCATATAATATGTGGTCTTATTCGATTGGCTTTTTCACTTGGTAATTTTTTAAAGCTTCATCCATATTGTTGCATTTATGTACAATTCCTTTTTTAAGCTTTTGAATAAGATTCTTTATACCACCATTTATTTTTTTATTCTTCTGCTGGTGGGCATTTAGTTTATTTCCAGTCTCCTTTTATCATGAATAATGCTGCTGTGAACAGTCGTGGAGTAGTTTTTGTTTGAACACCTGTTTTCAATTCTCTTGGGTATATAACTAGGGAATTTCTGGATCATACTGTAATTGCCAAACTGTTTCCAAAGCAGATATATCATTTTAAATGCCCATCAACCATATAGGAGAGTTCAAATTTCTTCATATTGTTACTTATATTTTTTGCTGTCTCTATATGCTTATACCCATCCTAGTGTGCACAAAGTGGTATCTCACTGTGGTTTTGATTTGCATTTACCTATTAGCTAATGATGTTGAGTGTATTTTGATGTATATATCGGTCATTTGTATATCTTCTTTGGAAAAAATACATATTCATATCATTTGCCCAATTTTAATTGGGTTATCTGTCTGTTACTATTGAGTTGTAAGCATTTTCATATATTCTGGATGAAAGACAAATAGAAGACATCGGGGACTCTCTATTCTGTTCCATTGGTTTATGTGTCTATTTATATGCCAGTCCCATACCATTTTAATTATTTTGCAATACATTTTGAAGTGTGATGTCTGAATTTCCATTTTTCTTTCTCATGATTCTTTGCTTATTTATGGCCTTTGGTGGGTCCATACAAATTTTAGGATTATTTTTTTCTATTTATATGAGAAATGCCAATGGAATTTTATAAGGATTATGTTGAATCTATAAATGGCTTTGGGTAGTATGGATATTTTGACAATATTAATTCTTCTGATCCATGAGCATGGAATCTTCTCACTTGTTTTTGTCCTCTTAAATTATTCTCATCAAGATCTTAAAGTTTATATTGTACAGATCTTTCATTTACTTGGTTAAATTTATTCCTAAATATTTTATTGTTTTTGAAGCTATTATGAAGGGGATAGTTTTCTTTATTTCTTTTTCAGATTTTTTGTTGCTAGTGTATAGAAATGTAACTGATTTCTTAGAGTTCCCATCGTGGCTCCATGGTTAATGAATCCGACTAGGAACCACAAGGTTGCAGTTTCGATCCCTGGCCTGGCTCAGTGGGTTAAGGATCCAGCGTTGCCATGAGCTGTGGAGTAGGTCGCAGATGCAGCCCAGATCCCACATTGCTGTGGTTGTGGCATAGGCTGACGGCTACAGCTCCAATTAGACCCCTAGCCTGGGAACCTCCATAAGCCATGGGTGCGGCCCTAGAAAAAGACAAAAAGAAAAAAGAAATGTACCTGATTTCTGATGTTGATTTTGTATCTTGACACTTTATTGAATTCATTAAAGTTCCAAAAGTTTTTTGCTTGAGTCTTTAGGATTTTCTACATATCATATCATATGCAAATAATGACGATTTTAATTATTTCTAAACTGGAAATGTCTTTGTTTGCCTAATTGCTCTGGTTAGGGCTTCTAGTTCTATGGTGAATAAGAATGATGAAGTGGGCACTTTTGTCTTATTCCTGCTCTTAGAGGAATAGCTTTCAATTTTTCACTACTGAGTATAAAGTTAGCTGTGGGTTTGTCATATATTGACTTTATTTGCGTGTTCCTTCCATACCTAACCTGGTGAAGGTTTTAATCGTGAAAGAATGTTGTATTTTGTCAAATGCTTTTTCTGCATCTATCGATATGATCATATGATCTTCATCCTTCATTTTAACAATATGGTGGATCATGTTTATTGACTTTCATATATTGAACAATCCCTGCATCCCAGGGATAAATCACACTTGGTCATGGTGTATTATCCATTAAAGCATTGTTGCTTTCAGTTTGCTAATATTTTGTTGAGCATTTTTGCATCTTTATTCATGAGAGAGATTGGTCTGTAGTTTTATTTTCTTGTAGTCTCATTATTTGGCTTTGGTATCAGGGTAATGCTGTCCTTGTAACATGAGTTTGGAAGTGTTCCCTCCTCTTCAGTTTTTCAAAAGTGCATGAGAAAGATTGGCATTAATTATTCTTTTGTTTGTTTGTTTGTTTAGTTCTGCACCCACAGCATATGGAGGTTCCCATGCTAGGGGTCTAATTGGAGCTGTAGTTGCTGGCCTATGCCACAGCCACAGCAATGTAGGATCTGAGCTGCGTCTGCAACCTACACCACAGCTCACGGCAATGACAGATCCTTAACCCACTGAGTGAGGCCTGGGATCAAACCTGTGTCCTTATGGATACTAGTTAGATTATTTTCTTCTGAGCCACAATGGAACTCGTAATTATTCTTTAAATGTTTTGTAGAATTCACTGTGAAACCATCTGGCCCTGGATTTTTCTGTGTTGGCAGGCTTCGATTACTGATATAATCTCCTTACTTGTTATTATCTGTTCAGATTTTCTATATCTTCCTGATTTTGTCTTTGTGGGTTGTATGTTTCTAAGACTTTATCCATTCCTTATAAGTTAACCAATTTGTTAGCATGTAATTGTGTGGTAGTCTCATAATCCTATGTATTTCTATGGAATCAGTTGTAACATCTCATCTTTTATTCGTGATTTTATTTGAGTCTTCCCACTTTTCTCTTAGTCTGTCTAGTTAAACAGTTTATCAATTTTTTTTTTATCTTTTGAAAAACCAGATCTTAGTTTGGTTCATCTTTTCTATTGTTTTTCTGATATCTATTTCATTTATTTCAACTCTGACATTTGTTATTCCTCCCTTCTGCTAAATTTGGCCTTAACTTTTTCTTCTTTTTCTAGTTTCTTGAGGTATAAAATTAGGTTATTTATTTGAGATCTTTCTATTTCATTAATATATGCATTTCTTGCCATAGCTTCCCTCTCAGAACTCCTTTTGCAGCATCCCATACATTTGAATATATTGTATTCCCATTTTCATTTGTTTTGAGATATTTTTTAATTCCTCTTTTGATTTCTTCTTTGACCCATTGGTTGTTCCAGAGTCTGTTCAATTTCTACATATTTGTAGATTTTCCAGATTTCTTCTTTTTGCTTATTTCTAGTTTCATTCTACTGTCCTCAGAAAGGATACTTGGTATAATTTTAATGTTAAATTTGCTGAGACTTATTTTGCAACCTATCATATGATATATCCTGGAAAAAGTTTCATATGTGCCTGAGAAGAATGTGTATTCTGTTGCCATTGGATGGAATGTGGCTATTTTTCTCTTTCAGTGCTTTGAAAATGCCTTTCCACTCTCCCCCATGGAGGGTGGGTTCTGCTGAGAAATCTGCCTAATGCAGATTCCTTTGTAGGTTACAATCCTTCCTTCTCTGGCTGCCTTTAGAATTTTTTTTTTTAAGGACACACATGCAGCCCATAGAAGTTCCCAGGATAGTGGTTGAATTGGACCTACAGCTGCTGACCTAGGTCACAGCCACAGTAATGTGGGATCCGAGCCAAGTCTGCAACCTACACTACAGCTCATGGTAATGCCGGATCCTTAATCCCCTGAGTGAGGACAGGGATCAAACTCACATCCTCATGGAAACTAGTCAGAGTTTCCACTGCAACGCAATGGGAACTCTGCTTTTAGAATTCTTTATCTTTGATTTTTGACAGTCTCTTTGTAATGTCTCGAAGAACATATTTTTTGCATCGAGATAATAGGGTGGTCAATTAGCTTCATGAACTTAAATGTACGATTCTTTCCCCAGGCTTGGGAAGTTCCCAGTTATTACTTCTTTAAATTAATTTTCTGCTTCTTTCTCCCTAATTTCTTCTGGAACCATGATTATTCTAATATTTGTGCTTTTGATGGAATCCTATAGATCATAAAATCTTTTTTTACACTTTTTCATTTTTTTCTTTGTTCTCCTCCAACTGGTATATTTCAAAATTCTAATCCTCTAACTCACTTATCCTGCCTTACAGTTGCCCTTTTCCACTGCAGATGCTCTTATTTTGCCAAAAGCCTTACTTTCGGTCTCAAGGTTCATAAGATAAGCCAACAAAATACCCATTCTGCACTTAGTTAAGCAAGAATCAGAGTTTATTGAATTAACAGAAAACTATACCACTTAAGAAAGAATAGTAAAAAATAGTCATACATCACCAAACTGGGGAAACACGTACACCCAGATGTAGGCAGTGCTTGGAAGTCCAGTGAACAGCAATCTGGAGTCCCAGTTGTGAAGGCCCCCAGGCAGTGCATTTACTCCTTGGGTGAGACTTCAGTTTGCCATTTGAAGGAGTCCAGCTTTTAGCACCAGGCTGTAGACTGATAACAATCAGCCTACCTGCAAAGCTGCAGCTCTTGTTGTTGTCAAAATGCCTTGGTTTTAACTCTTAAAATTCCTTGATCCTTGTGGGCTGGCCAAGCCCTCAAGGCTCATGAAGCTTCCTGACTTACTCCCTATCTAATCTAATGCTTTACAATGTTTGTTTACAATGTTTGTTGGTGCCAACCCTGCCAGCCTGTTTCTGGTCCAGCAGTTTGGCATGTAGGGTATGTAGCTCAGGCAAGGTCACAGTGGTCAGAGGCCTAGCATTGCCTCTGAAGCCTGAAAAGACTGCTATACTAGTTTTCCCAACAGCTCTCTATCGCTTTTTTTGTCATTTCACTCATTGAGTTCTTCAATCCCAGAACTTTTTAAATAATTTCTATTTTTTAATTAAAATCTCATTTTGATTATATATCTTTTCAAGATTTCATTGAATTGTCTTTTTGAGTTTTTTTTTTTTTTAGCCAGTTGAAATTCTTTAAAACTTCTATTTTGTTTTGTTTTTTTTAAACAACTAGATCACAAAATTCCTTGCCTTTGAACTCAGTTTTTGGAGGGTTGTTTTGTTTTTTTGTTTTTTGGATTTTCTTTTGTATGATGTCATATTTCCTTGATTTTTTTGTTTGTTTGTTTCTTGTAGTTTTGCATTGGTGTTTTTACATTTGAAGTAACAGACAACTCCTTCCGAGTTTGTTAGGAGCCTTTAGAGGGAATATTCTGTTCAATGGTGCCATTATCTGGGGTTTTCTCTGCATTTGTATGGGTATACCTGCTCCACACTTCTTGTTCCCTATTGTGCCAGAATTCTTAAGCTTTTATGTCTTCCCTGGTTCTAACTACTCAGTAAGCTAGCTATTGCAACTTCTCTTTTGTTTTCCTGAAGGTGGCACTAGGGTTCAAGCTTGTGGTTTCTACCTTACCCACAGATCCGGACCTGTTTTTTTGAGCATGCTCCCTATCTACCAGAGCTTTCCCTCACCTTCCACGTGGGAGCACACAAGAGTTGGCCACAGTGGGTGGACTTGTGGGTTTTATGTTCAAGGCATTCAGGGTGCCCACAGACCTGGTAGGAGATCCCCGGGTGTGGTACTGCCAGAACCTTATGGGTAGACTTCCTGCTGAGTGTAATTCCTTTAATGCTTTTAGAAATTTTTATCTACCTCTTTACCAATCCTCTCCTTCCCCCTAGTCATGGAGGCCCTGCATCATTACCCTGGGTGCTACTGGAGAAATCTCTTTCTCCAGCTACATCTGGTACAACTGGGTTAGCCAAGCATGCACTCATTGCTCATCATTTCCTCCTGTAGGAGAGGTCAGTCATTACTTCTTTAAATGTTTATTCTACATTTCTCTCTATCTCTCTTTTCTTTCCATCTGGCATTTCTATTATATTTATTTCAGGCTACTCAATAGTGCCCCACAATTCTCTGACACTAAGCTTATTTTTCTTCATTTTTTTTCCTACTGGTTCTTTGTTGTGCATACTCTTTATTAATATATCTCAAAGTTCACTAATCTTTCTTCTGCCAGTTCAGTTCTATTCTTGAGACCCTCACGTAATTTTTGCATTTGAGTTATTGTACTTTCAACTCCAGAATTTCCATTTGCTTATTTTTCAGTAATTTCTATTTCTATTGGTATTTCTACTTGATGCTACACATTGTCTTCATACCTTCCTTTTCTTTCTTTATCATGGTTTCCTCAAAAATATTCCTTATCCCTTAAATATATCTATAATAGCTATTTTGAAATTTTTGTTGAATGAATCTTACATTCTAATGTGTGGGTCATGCTTTCCTGTTTTGTTTTTTGCACATCTTGTAGATTTTGTTGGAAACAAGACATTTTAGATAATGTATTGTAGTAACTCTCATTACCTGCCCCTCACATCCAGGGCTTGTTATTGTTATTTGCTTTTCAACTTACTTAGTGATTGGTTGGATTACTTTAGAGATGCCTGTTCTTTCCATGCACTATTTAGCCTCTTATGTTATTCCCCAGGGACACACAGCCTTTGATATGTCCAGACACCCTGGGTGACAATGCTTTTGTCAGGTATCTCCTCTCTTTCCCTGAGCCACACCCAGCTGTTAAGCTCCTCTAATTACTGATTGAATGCTTGTATTGTTTTCAACAAGGCAATGGCCCAAATTGTTCCAAGGACTAATCCAATTAAATTTGAGCTCCTTCACAGGAGTAGTTCAGAGGTCAGTGTTTAAGATTTCTTTTGACTGTGAGAAAAAAGAATGTATACATGTATGTGTAACTGGGTCACTGTGCTGTACAGTATAAAATTGACAGAACACCGTAAACCAGCTATAATGGAAAAAAATAAAAATTATTAAACTTAAAAAAAAAAAAAAAGATTTCTTTTGACTCTAGGCAGGCAGTGTCCTCCCAACTATCTCTTTCTCAGTTCCTCTGCTTTCTCCCAGGCAAAATCTATGGGCCATTATCTGTGTAGAGATAACGACAATGGCATGCTTCTCTCTGGTGTGAAACCACTACCTTATGGGCCAGGGCAAAGGCAATTAGTGCCCAGTAGTGCCATTCTTTTCAGTAATCAAGTTCATCCTCTTATGTAGGCATGGTTTGTGATGCCACAAAAAAATTAAAATAGCAGCATCAAAGATCGTTGATCACAGATCATTATAACAGATATAATAATAAAAAAAGTTTAAAATATTGCAAGAATCACCAAAATGTGACACAGAGACACAACGTGAGCAAATACTATTGGAAAAATGGCACTGATAGACTTGCATTGACACAGGAGTGCCAAAACCTTCGATGTGTAAAAACATAGTATCTGCAAAGAGCAATAAAGCAAAGCACAATAAAATGAGGTATGCCTGTATGTTAGACCACTTGATAATATCTCAAATCTCAGGTTTATCTTTTTATTCTGTGCTCACTGATTCTTCTGGCCTTTGAAATCTGCAGTTTTGCTATCCAATGGGTTTTTTGTTATTGTTTTGGATATTGAGTTTTATAAACATTATAATTTCCACCAGGTCTTTTTACAATTGCCATTTCTCTATTCATATTGTTATTACTCCAGCCATTAATATACTTTCCTCTAATTCAATGAATATTTTAAATACCTGCTTTGAGATCTATTCTTTTAAAAAAAAAAATCTATTGAGGCATAATTAACATATAATATTAGTTTCAGGTATACATGATGATTTGACATTGGTATATATTGTGAAATGATCACCACAATAAATTAACATCTATCATATGATAGAGTTATAGAATTTTTTTTTCCTGGGATGGGAAAATTTAAGAGCTGAGATCTATTTTTTTAATCCAATATCTGTGACCAATAAATATAGTTTATTTTTTTTTTGTCTTTTTGCTATTTCTTGGGCCGCTCCCACGGCATATGGAGGTTCCCAGGCTAGGGGTTGAATCGGAGCTGTAGCCACCGGCCTACGCCAGAGCCACAGCAACGCGGGATCCGAGCCACGTCTGCAACCTACACCACAGCTCACGGCAACGCTGGATCGTTAACCCACTGAGCGAGGCCAGGGACGGAACCCGCAACCTCATGGTTCCCAGTCGGATTCATTAACCACTGCGCCACGATGGGAACTCCATATAGTTTATTTATATTGACTTTTCTTTTCACTATTTGTGGTTCTCATCTTTCCATTTCTTTGGATAGCTAATAACTTTTGATTTAAAACCAGACGTTGTTATACTTTGTGATATTCTGGAGTTTGTTTTCTCTTGTGAATATTATTGTTTTTTTCTTCCAGTAGGCAATTACCTTTCTGGACTCAAGCTATAAAATTTGTGTTCCCCACATTAGACAACATCTAATGCCTCTGCTCAGTTTTCTTGGCTTACAGCAGCTTCTTTTTCAGTGTATCCCTCCAATATTTCTTCTCTTCCTGTGTAGTTTAAAGATCAGTCAAGAATTGGAGCAGAATTTATATACAGATTTACAGGTGGCTAATATATTATTGAAAAATTCTACATCTATGTACATAAATGGTACTTTTCTATAAATGTCATATCTGGTAAAATCCTTATCAGGTTTTCATATCAGGGTTATACTGGCCTTATACAATTAGGTACAGGTATTTCTTCCTTTTCTATTATCTGAAACTTTGTGTAAATAGTTTCACTATTAAATGTTTGAAAGAATTCACCAATTAAGCCGTTTTTATTTCAGATTGGTTTGAGAGAAGTTTTAAAATATTAATTCAATTACTTTGGTAGATGAAGAATATTTCAATTTTCTATTTCTTTCCATTTTGATTCACTTTAGTTCACAGCCAGTTAAATAAGGCAAATATAAATAATAAAGATAATAAAGATTGGGGGAAAAAGTTAGAACTTTTTCTACTTAAAGATAAAAATTGTTTGTGTGGAAATTCTTAAGGAATCTACTAAAAAGAAAACTACTAATATCAATAATTTAGCAAGGTAGCAAGATACTAGATCAATATAGTACATAAAAATAAATTGTATTTACATATACTAAAAACAATTTGAAAAATTTATAATTGACATCTTTAATACCATCAAAAATGCAATACTCTTAGAAAGATGTGAAACCTCTCTATACTACTTCAACTTCAAAATGTTGCATAGAGAAATTAAAGTGAACTAATTAAATGGAGAAATATTGCATTATTCTTGAATTAGAAGATTAAAATGTAAGATATTACCCAAATCGAACTATAGAAACATAGGAAAGCCAAAAATAATCACATATATTTCTCGCACAAACTGACAAGTTGATTCAAAAATCTATACTGAAGTGCAAAGCACCTAGGATAGTCAAAATAATTTTTTAAAAAGAAAAATAAAGTAGAAACACTTTCCCTATCTGATTTCAAGACTTACTATAAAGCTAAAATAATCAAGGGAGTGGTTACTGGTAAAAGAATAAAGAAATGAATCAGTGCAGTTTTTTAAAAAATAATTTAGAAACAGACCCATACGTATATGATTAGTTGAGTTTCAAAAAGTATGCCAAGATAATTAAATGTGGAAAACGGTTTTTTCAACAAATATTTTAAGACTTACCTACATATCGGCATGAAAATATATTAACTTTGACCCTTACCTCACACTGTATACAAAACTAAATAGATCAGAACTAAATATAAAGTCTAAATTGAAAATTATTATAGATAACTTTTTAAAGAACATTTATATAACCTTGGCCAGTATTTTAAATATAGGGGAAAAAATACATTAACAATCAAATTAAAAGTTGACAAATTGATCTCCATTATAATTAGAAACTTCTCTTAGAATGACATTGTAAAGAAATGGAGAAGTTCCTGTTGTGGGAGTTCCCGTCATGGCTCAGTGGTTAACGAATCCGACTAGGAACCATGAGGTTGCGGGTTGGATCCCTGGTCTTGCTCAGTGGGTTAAGGATCCGGCGTTGCCGTGAGCTTGGTTTAGGTTGCAGATGCAGCTCGGATCCTGCATTGCTGTGGCCTTGGCGTAGACTGGCAGCTACAGCTCTGATTCAACCCCTGGCCTGGGAACCTCCATATGTCACAGGAGCGGCCCTAGAAATGGCAAAAAGTCAAAAAAAAAAAAAATGGAGAAGTTGTCATTGTGGCACAGCAGAAACGAATCTGACTAGTAACCATGAGGTTGCGGATTCGATCCCTGGCTTCACTCAGTGGGTTAAGGATCCTGCATTGCCGTGAGCTGTAGTGTAGGTCACAGATGTGGCTCGGATCCCCGGTTGCTGTGGCTGTGGTGTAGGCTGGCAGCTGTAACTCTGATTTGACCCCTAGTCTGGGAACTTCCATATGCCATGGATTCGGCCCTAAAAAAAAAAAAAGCAAAAAACATAATTAAATTATAAAAAAGAAATGGAAAAAAAGCTACAGACCTACAGCATTTGAACACTTTACAAAATAATATATGTAAATGGCAATAAGTACACAAAATAATGTTCAGTGTCATGGAGGTAATGCAATTTTAAAAACACAATGAGAAATAGCTTCTCACCCACTAGAGTAACTAAAATTGAAAAAGACTAACACTACCAAAGGTTGGCAAGAGTTATTAGCAACTGGAAATCTCATAATTTGTTGAATGGAGTACAGAATGTACTTTAGCAATTTCTTTAAAAAGTTAAACATGCATCTATCCATTATTTATCCTCTTCTTCTGAAACTCCGACTACATGTGTGTTAGAGTGCTTTATATTTTCGCACAGGTCACTGACACTGTATTTTTAATTTTTTTCTTTTTGTTCTTCTAATTAATTTGTATGAATATTTTCAATTTCATGGTTGCTTTCTTCTGACATCTCCAACTGTCTGTTAAACTTGTCCAGTTTATTTTTCATTCAGATATTTTACCTTGTAATTCCAAAATTTCCATTCCTTTCATCTTACAATTTACATTTCTCTGCCAAGAGTTAGCATCTCTTAATTCATTAGGACCACATTTGCCTTTATGACTATGAACATCTTAAAAATAGTTGCTATAAATTCCTTATCTAATCATTCCAACATTAGATGGTACAGGGCATCTTTTTTTGTTGACTTTTTTGTGTGTGATTAATATCACAATTTCCTATTTCTTTGCATATCTATTTTTTTAATTTTATGCAAGACATTGTAGATGAATCATTGAGAAGAGTCTGGAATGTGTGGTTTCTTTTTAAAAGTGTTCAATTTGGTGCTGCCATGCTATTAATTTATTGTCTGTTCTTCTCTATCATACTGAGGTTCAGTTTCAGGCTTTATTGTGATGCGTCTTTTAATGCCATGATCCTTACTTCTAGGCATGTTCATTACTTCGTTTCAGCTGAATCCTCAAGATGTTAGTGATGTATTAATGGGATCTCGTCAATCTGACTGAGACAGACATTAAATTCTAGGTCTGTGTAAACTCTAGTATCTTTGTTATGTTCTTGTCCCCATAGCCACAACTCTTTGCTAGGCTTTACCGAGTCTCTTCTGTATGTGTGCAACCCTCAATCAGGTTCCTGGAGGATATGCTCACAAATACTTCTTCCTCTACATGGTTCCCGCTTCTCTTATCCCTTTCCCAGGAAGTTCTAGGTGCTTTGGCAGCCCTGAACACTGATCTCGGCCTCTTTAGTTCAGCAGGAGAATCAATTCCTGTTCCCTGTGTCACAGTCAAGAAATTGTCTCCAGATAAAGAGGGGTAGGGTAAATATAGGACTTATCTCACGTATTGCTTATCTTAAAAAGCAAAATTTGGAGTTCCCATCATGGCACAGCAGAAACGAATCCGACAAAGAACCATGAGGTTTCAGGTTCAATCGTGGCCTCACTCAGTGGGTTAAGGATCCAGCTTTGCCATGAGCTGTGGTGTAGGTCACAGACACGGCTCGGATCTGGCGCTGCTGTGCAGCTGCAACTCTGATTAGACCCCTAGCCTGGGAACCTCCATATGCCATGGGTACAGCCCTAAAAGGACCAAAAAAAAAAAAAAGGCAAAATTTTATACCAGATATTGTCAAATGCCTGAAAAGAATTGTCTCGTATATTCTGTATAGTTTTATCATTGTTTTTGGAAGGATGTCAAATCTAATACCAAGAACTCTGTCATGCCTGAAAAAAAATTATTCTGATTTTTAAAAGTCTGTTTCATCATCATGCTTAAATTCAAATGACATTATTGATCTTCTTCAAGTTCATTGATCATTACTTCCGCTATTAATCCCATCCAGTATTTTTTCTTACTTTTAAATAATGAATTTTTTTTTCAGTTTTACATAATTTCCTCTTTTTTTAGTGTCCACATCTACCCTGAAATTCCCACGTCTACAACCATATGTTCATCATTTCTAGTAGGTTATGTAATATGTTTATCACAGTTAAAAACTTTGTCTATAATTTCAATATCTGGGTCATATGCGGATCTGTTTCTATTAGTGTATTTTCTTCTTTATTATGGGTCACATGCCTTTCTAACTTGGTGTGATGCAAACTCACAACTCTGTTTCTGCTGCAGTAGAAAACTTTTGAAATCTCTGTTAAATGTTTTCAACCTCTCAAATATTGCTCGCTTCATGAGTTCTCTGGAGAGTCACAAATAAAGGACTCAGGTGCCAAACAAGAATGTGAGATTACTTTGTATAGAAAATTCAAGCTCCCTCCTCTCTGCAGCTTGGCCTTTCTCTGATTGCACCCTTCAAATCCCAGCTGTTCTAGGAGTGCTTAATGCTGTTTTCTGACTCTACAATTCAATTAGATTGCAACTTTCTGCTTGAGTACTAACCACCATGCTGAGCAATACACTCAGGAGAAGAGACATATAAATTTGGAACTTAAGCAGCATGATTCCCTTCTCCAATGGTTGAGTCCCCAGTAGTATCTACCCACTTTTTGTTCTCTCTCAAGTACCTTCAAATGTTGGGTTTTTAAAATTTTGTTCAGACTTGATGATTGTTGTCAGCAGGAGAGCCAGTCTTCTATAAGGTATTCCACCATTATTAGAAAATGATAGGAGTTCCCGTTGTGGCACAGTGGTTAATGAATCCAACTAGGAACCATGAGGTTGCGGGTTCGATCCCTGGCCTTGCTCAGTGGGTTAAGGATCCGGCATTGCCGTGAGCTTTGGTGTGGGTTGCAGACGCGACTCAGATCCCCTGTTGCTGTGGCTCTGGCGTAGGCCGGTGGATACAGCTCCGATTAGACCCCTAGCCTGGGAACCTCCATATGCCACAGGAGTGGCCCTAGAAAAGGCAAAAAGACAAAAACAAAAAAAAAGAAAAAAGAAAGAAAGAAAGAAAGAAAGAAAGAAAGAAAGAAAGGAAGGAAGAAGGAAGAGTAAGGAAGGAATTCTGGTCATTCAAGCCTCATCCCTACCCTCCCTCCATCCACTCCCTCCCTAACCGAAAGAAAGAAAGAAAGAAAGAAAGAAAGAAAGAAAGAAAGAAAGAAAATGATAGTCTTCACTTACCAGTTTATCTGGTTGTTTGTGGCAGGAAGTTAAATCTGACTCTGATATTAACTACTGCATCACGACTATAGCTGGGAGTTTGTAAATTTTGATGGTGAAAGAAATTGCATTTTTTTTCCTTCTAATTGTTATTGAGATATAACTGACATACAGAACTGTATAAATTTAAGGTGTACAGCATAATGGTTTGACTTATATGCACCATGAAATGATTACCAAAATAAGTTTAGTGAACATCGTCATCCCATATAGATACAAAATTTAAAATATAATTTATTTCTTTGTGATAACTCTTTACTCTTTTAATAACTTTCACATATAACATATAGCAGTGTTAACTATATTTATCATGTTGTACATTACAACCCTAGTACTTATTTGTCTTATAACTAGAAATTTGTACCTTTTGACTACCTTCTTTCAATTCCCCTTCCTCTCACCTCCCACTTCCAGTGAGAACAAATCTAATCTCTTTTTCTATGACTTTATTTGTTTTTGGATTGTAATTGACCGACAGCACTATGTTAGTCCCTGGTACACAACATAGTGATTTAATGTTTCTATACATTTTAAATTGATCACCATTAGAAGTACAGTTACATGGAGCTCCCGTCATGGCGCAGTGGTTAATGAATCCGACTAGGAATCATGAGGTTGCGGGTTCGATCCCTGGCCTTGCTCAGTGGGTTAAGGATCCGGCATTGCCGTGAGCTGTGGTGTAGGTTGCAGACGTGGCTTGGATCCCCCGTTGCTGTGGCTCTGGCGTAGGCTGGCAGCTACAGCTCCAATTAAACCCCTAACCTGGGAACCTCCATATGCCGCAGGAGCGGCCCAAGAAATGGCAAAAACAAACAAACAAAAAAAGTACAGTTATGATATGTCACCACTTGAAGATATTATACAGTTATTGACTATATACCCCACACCGCACATTCAATACCCATGACTCATTTATTTTGTAATTGGAAATGTATACCTCTTAATGTCCCCACCAATACACTCTTTCTACCATCTACCTCCCCTCTGGAAACAGCCTGTTCAGTCTCTGTATCTATGACTATGTTTCTATTTTGTTATGTTTGTTCTTGTTTGTTTGTTTGTTTGTTTTATAGATTCCCCACATAATTGAAATCATATGGTATTTGTCTTTCTCTGTATGAATTATTTCACTTAGCATAATACCCTCTAGGTCCATCCATGTTGATGCAAGTGGTAAGATTTTACTTTAATTTATGGCTAACTAATATTCCATTGTGTATATATACCTAAATCTTTTTTTCCATTCGTTCATTGATGGGCTTGGGTTCCTTCTATAGCTTGGCTATTATAAATAACACTGCTATGAACATGAGATATATATATATAGAGAGAGAGATACACACACACACACACACACATATATATATGTATATATTCAAATTAGAGTTTTTGTTTTCTTTGAATAAATACCCAGGTGTGGAATTGCTGGATTGTATGGTAGTTCTGTTTGTAAATTTATTGAGGAATCTCCATACTGTTTTCCATAGTGGCGGCACCAATTTATACTCCTACCAACAGTGCACAATTGTTCCCTTTTCTCCATCCTCAGCAACAATTATTATTTGTTGTTACTTTTATAATAGCCATTCTGATAGGTATGAGGTGAATCTCACTGATTTGCATTTCCTTGATGATTGGAGTTGCTGAAGATCTTTTCATGTGCCTGTTGGCCATTTGTATATCTTCTCTAGAAAAATGATTATTCAGGTCCTTTACCAATTTTTTAAATACATTATTTTTTTTAATTTGAATTCTTTGAATTCTTTGTGTTTATTTTTGTTTATGGTGTGTGAAAGCAGTCCAGTTAGATTCTTTTGCATGTAGCTATCTAGATTTAGCAACAACATTTATTGAAGAGGCTTTCTTTTCTCCATTGTATATTCTTGCCTCCTCTACAATAGATAAATTGACAATATAACTATGGATTCATTTCTAGGCTCTCTATTCTGTTCCATTGACGTATGTCTGTTTTTTGTACCAGTACCATACTTTCTTGAATATTGCAGCTTTGCAGTGCAGTTAAAAATAAGGGGCACACGATACCACCAGCTTTGTTCTTTATTCCCAAAATAGTTTCAGCTATTCAGAGTCTTGCATTTCCATACAGATTTTAAAATTATTTGTTCACAGAGTTCCCATCATGGCTCAGTGGTTAACGAATCCGACTAGGAACCATGAGGTTGTGGGTTCGATCCCCTGGCCTTGCTCAGTGGGTTAAGGATTCAGCATTGCCATGAGCTGTGGTGTAGGTTGCAGATGCAGCTCAGATCTGGCATTGCTGTGGTTGTGGCATAGGCCGGTGGCTATAGCTCTGATTGGGACCCTTAGCCTGGGAACCTCCATATGCTGCAGGAGTGGCCCTAGAAAAGGCAAAAAGACAAAAATAAATAAATAAAGATAAAATGGTGACTTGATTTTTTAAAAAATAATAATAAATAATAAAATAAAATAAATTTATTTGTTCTAGTTCTATGAAAAATGCCATTGGCATTTGGACAGGGTTTGCATTGAATCTGTAGATTACCTTGGTTATTATAGTCATTTTAATGATCGTACTTCTTCCAATTCATGAATAAGGTATGTCTTTGTTTCTGTTGTCTTCAATTTCGTTCATCAGTGTCTTATAGTTTTGTCTTTTTAGGGCGGCACCCACAGCATATGGAGATTCCCAGGCAAGGGGAATTAGAGCTATAGTTGCCAGCCTACACCAGAGCCACAGCGACTGGGGATCCCAACCACGTCTGTGACCTACACCACAGCTCACGGCAACTCTGGAACCTTAACCCACTGAGTGAGGCCAGGGATAGAACCCGCATCCTCATGGATACCAGTCAGGTTCTTTAACAACTGAGCCACAGTGGGAACCCTGGTATTTATTCTTTTTGATGCTATTATAAATGGGATTGTTTCCTTAAATTCTGTTTCTGCTAGTTTGTTGTTGGTGTATAGAAATGTAACATATTTCTGTATATTAATTTTGTATCCTGTGAATTTACTGAATTCATCAATGAGGTGTAGTAGTTTTTTGGTGGTGTCTTTAGGATTTTCTATGTATAGTATTTTGTCATCTGCAAACAGTGACAGTTTTATTTCTTCCATTCCACTTTGGATTCCTTTTATTTCTCTTTCTTGTCTATTGCTATGGCTAGGAATTTCAATACTGTGTGGAATAAAAGTGGAGAGTGAGCATCCTTTTTTTTTGTTTCTCTTCTTAGAGGAAATGCTTTCAGCTTTTGAGATTTTCTGGTTTACTGAGTCAGGCATATATCACTCTAAACTTCCCTTCTAGAACTGCTTTTGTTCTATCTCACAGATTTTGGATCATTGTGTTTTCATTTCCATTTGTCTCCAGGTATTTTTTTATTTCTTCCACCGCTCATTGGTTGTTTAGCAGCATATTATTTAACCTCCATATGTTTGTGAATTTTGAAGTTTTTATCCTATAGTTGATTTCTAATCTCATAATGATGCTTGATATGATTTCAATCTTCTTCAATTTACTGAAAATTGTTTTGTAGCTTAGCATGGGATTTATCCTGGAGAATGTTCCATGTGCCCTTGAAAGAATGTGTATTTTGCTGCTTTGGATGGAATGTTTTATATATATCTGTTAGGTACATCCAGTATAATATATCATTTAAGGCCAGTGTTTCCTTATTGATTTTCTGTCTGAATGATCTGTCTATTGATATGTGAAGCATTAAAATCCTTACAATTATTGTGTTATTTTCAATTTCTCCTTTTACATCTGTTAATATTTACTTTATGCATTTAGGTGCTCTTATATTGTGTGTATATATATTTACAATTGTTATATCTTCTTCTTGGATTGATCCCTTGATGCTTATGTAATATCCTTCTTTATTTCTTCTAACAGTCTTTATTTTAAAGTCTATTCTTTTCATTATAAGCATTTCTATGCTGGCTTTCTTTTTATTTCCATTTGCATGGAATACTCTTTCCATGCCCTCAGTTTTAGTTTCTGTGTGTCTTTAAATCTGAAGTGAGTCTTTGGAAGGCAGTACAGAGACAGGTCTTGTTTTTATCTTTGTTTAGCCACTGTATGTCTTTGATTGGAACATTTAGTTCATTTACATGTAGAATTCTTTTAACTTTTCCTTGTCAGTAAAATTACAGATCTCTCTTTCACTTCTGAATGACTGCCTGTCAGATAGGGTATTCTTGGTTGTAGGTTTTTGTTTTTGTTTTTGTTTTTGTTTATTACTTCTAATATATCATGCCACTCTTTCTGACCTGCAGAGTTTCTGCTAAAAAGTCAGCTGATAGGAGTTCCCGTCGTGGCGCACTGGTTAACGAATCTGACTAGGAACCATGAGGTTGCGGGTTCGGTCCCTGCCCTTGCTCAGTGGGTTAACGATCCGGCATTGCCATGAGCTGTGGTGTAGGTCGCAGACGCGGCTCGGATCCCGCGTTGCCGTGGCTCTGGTGTGGGCAGGTGGCTACAGCTCCGATTCGACCCCTAGCCTGGGAACCTCCATATGCCACGGGAGCGGCCCAAGAAATATCAAAAAGACAAAAAAAAAAAAAAAAGTCAGCTGATAATGTTGTGGGAGGTTCCTTGTATATAACTTGCAGTTTCTCCTTTGGTGCTTTTTAAAGCCTCTTTTTATCTTTAATTTTTGACATTTTAATTATGATGTGTCTAGATATGTTGGTCTTTGAGTTGATCCTGTTTGGGATTCTCTGTGCTTCCTGGACCCAGATGTCTCTTTCCTTTCCCAGGTTAGAAAGGTTTTCAGCTATTATGTTCTCTTCACCTTTCTCTCTCTTCTCCTTCTGAGAACCTTACAATGCATGTGTTAAAAGCCTTGATGTCATCCTAGAAGTCTCTTAAACTGTCCTCATTTAAAAAAAAATTTTTTCTGTTCAGCTTGAGTGATTTCCACTGCTCTGTCTTCCAGCTCCTCTAATCTACTTTTGATTCCTTCTAGTGTATTTCAGTTATTGTATTCTTCAGCTCTATTTGGTTCCTACTTACACATTTTTTCTCTTTGTTGAAAACTTCTAACTTTTCAGTGTATTTTTCCATTCTTCTCCTGAGTTCTTTGAGTATCTTTATGATCATTACCTTGAACTCCTTATCAGGTAGATTGCTTATTTCCACTTAGTTCTTCTGGGGCTTTATTTTGTTCCTCCTTTAGGAATGTACTTCTCTGCTGCCTCATTTTGCCTAATTTGTTGCTTTTATTTCTATGTATCTGGTAGGTGGGTTACATTTCCTGACCTTGGAGAAGTGGCCTTATGTAGTAGATTTCCTATGCCTTCTAGCAGTGCACTCCCCTCTGGGCATCAGAGCTACATGCTCTGGTGATGCTCTCTATGTTGGCTACTCAGGCCCCTTCTGTCATGGTGCTATGACTACTATAGGCATGCTAGTAGGTGTGACTGACTGACTATCAGTCTGATTAGTTGTTGGCTGCTGGTGGGCAGGGCTGTGTCCTTTCATGTCTGCCTGCACAGCCTGGAGGATCCTGGAGTTAGTGCTGCCCTGCTAGTGGGCTGGGCTGTGTCCTGTGCTCTCTGGTGCTACAAAGTTAGAGGGAATATTCCCAAAACGGCACTTACCAGCACCAGTGTCCTCATGGTATAATGAGCTTCCCAAAATGGCTGCTGCCAGCATGTATGTCTGAGGTCAAGTACTAGTTTTCTCCAGCCTCTCCAGGAGGCTAAGATCATCAAATGGTACTGATTCAGCCTCCTTTCAAATTACTGTTTCTGTCCTGGGTCTCAGAGCTTGTGAAGTTTTGTGTGAACCCTCTAAGAGTGGAGTCTCTTTCCTACATCCCTCAAGCTTTCTCAAAAGTAAGCCCCACTGGCCTTCAAAGCCAAAAATTCTGGGTGCTCATTTTCCTAGTACAGGAATCCTGGGTTGGGAGCCCAATGAGGACATTGGACCCCTCATTCCTTGGGGAAAACCTCTACAATTGTAATTATCTTCTCATTTGTGGGTCACTTACCCAGGAGTATGAGTCTTGACTATATTGTGTCTCTGTCCTGCCTATCTATCTCATTTTGGTTCCTTCTTTATATCTTTATTGGTACCAGATCTTTTCTACTAGTTTTTAGGCTGTTCTCATGACTGGTAGCTCCATAAATAGTTGTAATTTTGATGAGCCTATGGGAGGAGGTGAGGTCATGGTCTTCCTACTTCACCATGCTGGCCACTCCTTCCTTGTATCTTTATTTTAACTAACTTATAACTAAAATTCAGGATTTACTTCATTTACAAATAAAAGCAATAAACCAAAACAGTTATTTGCAGTATCTATGTCTTTATCACCAATAGGAATTACAAATACTTGAAAATCAGTCAGCTATGGTAGATATCTTACTGCATGATAGACACTCATCACTATTTCAAATTTCAAGAGCTATTAGACGCACTAGTAGATTTTTTAATTTAATGTGCTAATTAAAATGTACATACATTACTGCTTCTAAATTTTATCTTTAATATTTTGATAGCTGAATGTCAAAATAATTTATATCCTTTGCCATTTCCTATGTTATTTTATGCATTCAAAAGAGATTCTTAGGTATGAAAAGGTTTAGAACCCTTTCACTAGATTTTTATATGATCTCTCTTTTCACCAAAGTTCTCCCTAGATCATTACCTTGAAATTTCTCTCTATAAGAAAAATCCTATTCCCAGCCCACATCTGTCTCCTGAGTTTAAACACCTATATTCACAAAGAGTTCCATATTGATAGTCACAAGCACCTCTAACTTTACACAATCCAAACTGAGTCCATTACATTCCCTGCCATAGCCCTGATCACCTACATTCTTTTGCTTAATCGCATCCCCATTTACCTAATGACACAAAATAGAAATTTACATTTACTTTTTGACCCTTACCTCTCCCTCACATGCCACATCCTTTCAATCCCCTGTCCTATCAACAGAACTTCTAAGTATCTCAAAAAAATCTATCCATTCCACCAATCCCCTCTATTCTTCCCTTAATTTAGACCCTCTTCCTTCCTTGATATAATAATCTTTTTAACCTATTACAAGAGAATCAAGGCCACCTTCTACCCAAGTCTTGCCTGGGACCCATAAGTCCATTTTTTTTCTTATATTCTCAGGGTCTGGCTCCATTGCTCAATGTTTTTTTTTCTCCTGCATCTTCAAACTCTCTCTCCTGAATATTTTTGCCATAGCAGATAAGGGTGTTCAACTGTCTGATATTATTTTTTAAAATAGCTCACTATCTACACTCATCTGTCTGCAATTGCTCTCCTTATTTCTCACTGCTTCGTGAAATCAATAGATATCCATTTAAATCACTTTATGCATCCAGTTAACAATTCTGTTCTTTTGCTACCTAACACTTTTATCTCATCTCTATCTATCCCTCTTTTACCTTTTTGTATAGAGTCTGATAAATTCTGCCACCCATTCATACTGCTACCTCTTCTAATAGAAAGTAACTTTAATCCTAGTGTAATTCTTCCAACTGTTTCTGACTTAGCTTCCTCAGGGACCTTAATCTATCCTTTTAACCTTTCTTTTTGTACCTTTAAGCTCTTCTACTCTATTGGCTTTCACCTTTAATGTGTAAGCACATTATTGCACCTTGAATATAATCTTAGTTTCCTCAATCTTCGTTAGCTTGTGAGTAATATAGGAGAGGGAAAGTAATTTTCACTCTACCCTTCTGAGTTCTTGACTTAATCTCCTATAATAAAAGTTTAACAAGAGAAAAAGCTTATATATACTATGTACATATGGAAGTTACCCAGAAAAACTAAGTAGCTCCCCCAGATGGCACAAGCAACCACCCAAAATATCATTTTCAGCTAAAGATAAAGAACAATATTGGGAGAGGGGAGACCAGTTATGGGAGATTACCAACTAGGTAAACAAGGGTAAGATTTGCTATGCAGATTTATGTGGACGCCTTCTTTATTGATAAGCTTCTCTTGTAATTTAATCATGCTTCTTTTCCTGATACAGAGAGGGAGATATTTGCAAATGGAGATTTCCTTTGTAAATGCAAATTTCCCTTAGGTTGTTTTCAGAGCTTCTTCTGTGTCTGCTATTTCTCAAAATAATCCTTATGCCAAAAAAAGCCTATTTGGGGGTGGCATATTCTGCTACCCTCAGTAGTAAGGTGGCCATATTTCAATGTTAGCTTGAATTTCACTTCCTCATTCCCTCATCCATGTTACAGTTGGACTTCCTTAGGACCTCCCCCACAGTTCAAAAACAAAATTCGAGTAAATTTGAAGATCTGATTGGATTTATGAATTGGGTAGCATCCCATCTAGTAAATAGACAAGTACTCCAAGGGCTTGTACAAAATGGAAAGTTTTTATAGGCAGAAGAAGAGGAGGGCAAAAACGTTATGAGCAAAAGAAAGAATTATTTCAGTTTGGGTCATTTTCTTTGGGGGGAGGTAATGGGAGGGACCATATTATGCAAATACCTCACTAATGCTAACAGGAAATTTCAGATCTTTAAGTCACATTACTGAGAAAAGCTGAAAGTGCAACTAAGACTTGATTTGCTGTCAATGGGAGAGATGACTCCATTTGGTCCTTGCTATTTCTTTTTAACACTCGCCTCTCCACAAACTCTTACCCAAGTTTATCTTACAAATGCAGTGGATTCCTCTTGTCACCTCATGGACTGTCTTCTCACACTTTCTTGCTTACAAATCGTCTTTTAATGCAACTTCCCTCAAAGTCATTTAAGGCATTTTCCTTACTCAATATCCTTTATTCATTTGTGCTTATGTTCCTACTCTTCCCAAAACTAAAAACCTCTTGAGTTCAAAGTTGACTCTCAACCTGATTCTGAATTCCTTTAAAGTCTCTCATCAACACTATACTAATGTACTTGCCATAGTATGCAAAACCTTTCTCACTTCAACTCTCAGTCACAATTTATCACCTGAGAACTGAGGCAGCACTGCTTGTGTGTGTTTTGTCTTTTCTGTTCTCTGAAAATAGTTCCTTCATCTTCTGTTGTCAGTTCCCGTGTTCAAAGGACTCACTTATTACTCCATGAGACAAGGACTCCAAGAGACTCACGTCAACTTGGCATTGTGTGGGCCCCCTAAGTGTCCTTGAAAATATTCTGCTCCATGAAAAACTCATGAAAATAGATACCTATGAGATAGCCCCCCAGTTTAGTAAAAAGTCCCTTAATCTGTTTTCATTTTGATATTGGCAAATCTATTCCAGGAAATTTTTTTTTCTTTTTTTTGTCTTTTTGCCTTTTCTAGGGCTGCTCCCTCAGCATATGGAGGTTCCCAGGCTAGGGGTCTAATTGGAGCTGTAGCCACCGGTCTATGCCAGAGCCACAGCAACACAGGATCCGAGCCATGTCTGCAACCTATACTGCAGCTCACGGCAACGCTGGATCCTTAACCCACTGATTGAAGCCAGGGATTGAACCTGAAACCTCATGGTTCCTCCTTGGATTCATTAACCACTGAGCTATGACGGGAACTCCAGGAAATGTATTTTTTAATTTCTCTCCTCTATATGATTACCATTTATTATTATTCATCTCTTGGCAATCTGTTTCCTGTCTTCACTACTCCACTATAATTGTTCTCTCTATAATCACCAATGACCTCCTCATTTTCAAAAACAGAGGATATGTTTCAAATTCTAGACCCTTCTGTGGCATTTGATGCTATTGACGATGCCTTCTTTAGAATATCCCCTCCTTTTGTTGCCGAAACAGCCCCTGTCCACTAATGCCAAATAGGAATTCAGAGACAGAGTTTGGGTTGAAGGAGAAAAAAATAGTTTTTATTGCTTTGCCAGGAAAAGGAGGCCACAGCAGACCTGCACTGGGAAGAATTGCAGGGAGTTTATAGTAAAAGGAGAAAAACAGGGTTCTGGATAAGAATCAGGGTTGAGGGCAAATATTCATTCTTCATCCTTTGGAGGAATCTTTAGTCATTGAGGTTGGGGTCATGAGATCTCGGCGTGATCCTGATGGTCTTCCCGGTTATCATATCTGGATTTTTCCTAAAATAAAAATATTTGAAAAAAAGGCATATTAGTCAGAGATTGGTGTAATCCAGGAAAGTCCTCAGAAAAAACCATGTGTTTATTGCCAACACCAGCTCAGCAGGATGGGGCTGAAGAACGGGTGCTGTGGAACTTAAGGGAAAAAAGTTAACATAAAACCAGACACAGAGACATTTATCTTAAGTAAAGGTGGGAACCGGGGGTCTCAAGGTCTCAGGGACCAAGAGCCCTGCCTCAAGAAACCACACTGCTTTTATTGTGCTCTTGGGGATTACGTCAAGTGAAAAGGGGGTTGTAGGTGCAGGATATAGGGGCTTTTTTTTTTTAATTATTTTATAAGTTCTTTTATTATTTTAAAAGTCACTTAGCTGGTAGATGGTTAAACTTTTACTCTAAACTTTGGGCATTTAAGAATCATTAGCATTTGAGTTAGCTATCTATGCATAGCATTTCAGAGAATCCTCCCTGTGCTTCTGCAAAGGGCATGCCTATTTGCGGCAACCCTGTGTGCCTAGGTTTGCACTTTGGTTCTCTTTTCTAATGCATATTCGGCTAACGACCACTCATGAACCACTTGGCCACGAGGTTCCTCTTTCTCTTATTCTTTAGAGGACTTATCATGCTTGTGCAAATGGCGTGCCAATCTGCACAGGTCTGGTGCACCTAGACCAATGTATTATGTCCTCCTTCAGCTGACCCCGTGAATAACCCATGCCTTTAGGTCTTTGTTCTTAAGCTTAAGTCATTTACCATCACTGTGACTGTTTCTCAAGCAGGAAGACGGGACAAAGTAAGGAAGGACAAGATGGAGTTTTCAGCAAAGAGGCTAAGAAAATACTATAAAAACATGTCTCGCAACAGTTTATAATCTTTCACCCACTGGCAACTGTGCTCAGGGTGCCTAATCTGTAGCTTACAGGTGATTGTGTTTAGGGTGCAATTAAACCAGAGAGAAGCACAAGGAAGGACTCTAAGGTATTTAACTTTAGTCATTTCTAAAAGAAGTATAAAGAATATAACTTTCCTCATAGGTGCACAAGGTGCCTACATCACTTTTGCCTATTGTGACATAACTTTTCATTCACAGTGAGTTGTTAACATGATCCTGATACTCAAGTTTCAAATTTTGCTGCTGGTAATTTTGATTTTATCAGACAATTTCAAAAAATGTCTTTCAAACCAGGCTCACACTTGCACTGACAATAACAACAACGCAATGACTGCTGTCTGGCCAACACTGCCTGTAAGATAGTATCGGTTTTAAGATGCAATGCTTTTGAAGATGTTAAAATCTAAAAGAAATGTACATTTAAGAATCGTCGGCATGTGGTATTATTATCTGATTGTTTGAAGAGAACTGATCTGTGTTGCTTGAATTCAAGGCTTTTTAAGAAATAACATGAACATCTTTATACATTCTCTGAACTTACTTGCCTTATCTGAAGTAAAGTAACTGCACCAAATTATTTTATGGCTTCCATGAGGCTAGAATAAGATGCATGTAATGCATGTAAAATACGTACTGTAGCTAAAGTACCAAATTAGTAAGTCCTCACTGAATGAGAGTCGTAGTAGTCATAGTAACATATTTTCAGTAAAAATTTGAACTAAAACTGTTACTGAATTCAGTATTTCTAAAATGCTAAGACTCTATAAGTTTATTGAAAGTATTTCTTCTGAGTTTAAGTAACCTTAATGAATAATAATCATTTTACAGAGTTTTTTGAGAACTAAATGAGATAATGCATGCAAAATATTTGTTTATTGGTTGAAGTAGTACCTGATATTTTTAGCGGAACATGAATTATAACTTTCTTGTTTCTAAAATTCTAAAGATGATATATATTCATTGAAGTTAATTTCAGAAAAATTAAGTGATTCTAGTTAATAGTTCCTTCTTTTTGTTTTTTGTCTGGATTAAATAACATATGTAAGTATATAACATTTATAAAATACTTGACTCAGTGAGTGACAAAAACACCTAGTAAAAAGTAGTTGTTATTATTGCAAGGGTTGTTATTTATACCTGATATTGTCTACGGTAGTTCATTTTCAGTTTTTCTCCTTAGTCAACTCAAAGGTTTTAAAAATATCAAAGATTACTCCATGATATTTGCTAAATTAACTCAATTTTTCTGAAGTTAACTTCACCAAATAATATGTGCTTTTCATCATCTTTTAAGACAATAAGTGAGATAGTGCATGTAAAGTATTTCTTTGCTATTATTAATGTTGTTATGTTTACCTGACATAAATCATGTGAATTTTTACTAATTGATAAATGTAAAATACTAAGAAAGACTTTATAAGTTTGTTGAATCGAACCGTTCAGGGCTTAAATAACTTTATCCATTAACATAGAACAGCAGTTTTCAAACTTTGATGTCGGGACCCCTTTATACTTTTCAAAATAATTGAGGACCTCGAAGAGCTTCTGTTTATGTGGATTATGTCTAATCCTACTTATTGTATTTAAAATTAAAACTGAGACACGTTTAAAATATTTATGAATCATTTCATTTTAAATAATAATAATGAACCATTTAACATTAATATAAATAACATATTTTTAATAAAAATTAACTGTATTTTCCAAAAATAATTGACAAGCATTGTTTTAGAGTTTTAAAATCTCTTTAATGTTTAGTTTTATGAAAAGAGAGTTGGATTATTCAACCTGTTGTGGTATGTTATTTAGGTCGAACTTTATAAAGAAAATATAAAGGTAAATAGTTTGAAAAGGAAAATCAGCAGACTCTTAAGAGTCTCAGAAGCCCCCCCAGGGTCCTTGAACCACAGTTTGAGAACTGTTGACACATATTTTTAGTTTTTGTAAAGTATTGAATAAGATATCCGTGCAGTAGTTACTGTTATTAATGCTGCTTTAGTTGCTATTATTTATATATAATTTCCAGATATTATCAAAAGAATTTGAGTTTCTTGTTTTGTTGATTGCATTCACAGTTTCTAAAAAAACAACAAAAACAAATAAAACTAATGATGATATAATTTGGTAAAATGGTTCACCAAATAATACCTGTTTTATAGGGGTTTTAACCAAATTGAAGTAACACATTTTTTAATCTATAATGTCAGTAATATGAATGGCTCAGTGCCTGGCACATAAGATAGGCTCAATAAAAGGCAGCCTGAGAATCACTCTTTGCTTAATGTACATAAAATTATACAAATAGATGTCAGGGAGAAAACTGGCCTCACATATCCCATAACACTTTTAGCTTATCTGGGATCACTCTGCTAACCTCTCTTGTTGTCCCTTGACAAGGCCTACTTTTAGGCCCAAGGATCCCTTAGGAAAGTGAATAAATCTTTTCTCAGAGGCAAGCTAATACCAGTTCATAGCTGGGCTCTGAGTAATGCTGACTTCCACTGATCTTATGATCAGTGTGTGAGGCCTTGCCTAGAAACTTCAGGTTTGTGCAGCATTTCCTTGGGGAAGTGAATCTCTACTCAAGCACTTGTTTCCTGAGTGTAGACATGTCTACCCTTGTCAGGATTCCTCCAGAATGAATCAAACTCCCCAGACCATTCCTAGCTTCAGGCTCCAGTTCCCATATTTCTGGAGGGCAGGGGAAGGGGGCAGTTTGGAAGGGGGTCCATTCTCCTATACCCCTCCTCTGGTCTTCCTATAGGATCCTGAGAAAGTGTAACAGAGTTGCCTGTCAGCATTTTGTCAGAAAATGGCCTTCTCTGCATTTATATCAAAGTGGTGAGCATTTCCACCCAGGAGGCTAAGACTTTGCTCTAGAAGTAATCACTCCAAAGTTAGCAGTGGCACTAAATTACTTGGAGACTTTAACGATCTGGTCTAATAGCCATTTCTTTCTCTGTTTCAGAAAGGACCTCTATGTCTTTTTTAAATTTCTTTCATTTTAAAATATTAAACTTTTGTTATAGAGACTTTCAAAAATTATAAAAAATAGAATTACATAATAAGACTCATATACTCATTAACCAGCTCCAAGATTTATCAGTATATGTTCTGTCTTGTTTCATCCATACTTTCATCCACTTCTCTTTCCCATATTCTTTTGAAATAAGCCTCAGAAGCATAATATTTTACCCACAGATACTTTAGTATGTATATCTAAAAATATAAGATTTTTCTACATAACCATAATACCAACGTCCTTTTAAAAATTAATGAATAATAATTATTTAATATTATCAAAAGGCCAGTCATTGTTCAGAATTTCCACTTGTGTCATGAATATTTTTAAAAATGCGTTTGTTTGCATCAAGATCCCAAGAAAGGTCCACAAATTATAATTGCTTGATGGGTCTCCTAAGTCTCTCTTAACTTTAGGTTCTTTTAAAAAAATTTTTTTCCTTGTAAATGATTTGGTTTTTAAAAATTCTTCCCTCTTTTCTTAAGCCCATATTACCTTCCTTAGCTCCAGAAAACTTCCTACAACCTAATCCTCACTAAAACATAAATCTGAAGGATAAGCCAATACTGACTTCTTTCAGGCAAGCTTGATCTACACCCTTTCTAGGTATTTCCTCATATTTATGACTTTTGGAATGAAGATTCTAACAACACAAGCTAGCAGCATTCTTACCTATCATTTTATAACTCTTAAGAAATATAACTTGTGTGGTTCTGTTGTACCCTGTATCCCCAACTGCCTGCTTAAATTTCTCTAAGCATTTCATCAAACTTGCTGAATTTTACCTTCTGATAACTTGCTACTCTTCCCATTCAAGATTCAATGGTCTCTTCACTAGGATCCTGCACTGTTACCTGAGGACAATTTCTGGTTGCAGTGCCTCCTAGTTTTCACAGTCCTTCTTACTTTCTTGAATGGCATGCCTAGGTTCAGCATTGTAGACATGTACCAGTACCCCCAGAAGTCTTGTCACATCTAACACTGCTTCTGATGCCATCACTTGGTCTCTTTCTCTAGAAAAACAAAACAAAACAAACAAAAACCCAAAAAGCAGTCACTTAAGAAATTCAGGGTCTGAGGAATTCCCATCCTGGCTCAGTGGTTAATGAATCCGACTAGGAACCATGAGGTTGTGGGCTCAATCCCTGGCCTTGCTCAGTGGGTTAAGGATCCGGCATTGCTGTGAGCTGTGGTGTAGGTTGCAGACACAGCTCGGATCCCACATTGCTGTGGCTGTGGTGTAGGCCAGCGACTACAGTTCCAATTCGACCCCTAGACCGGGAACCTCCATATGCTGTGGGTGCAGCCCTAAAAGACAAAATAAAATAAAATAAAATAAAATATTAAAAAAATTAAAAATAAAAGAAATTCAGGACCTGAGTTAGAAGACTTAAGAGATCACTTTCCAGACATTCTTTCTTCCTCATGTCTTTCTAGAAATTAAATGCCAATCAACATCCTTAAGGAGCCCTTAACAAAGAAACATTGACTAGTTTTCCCCTCTTAATCATCCAGCCAAACACTCCATACCTGACCTGTAGAGGCTTTCAGTTTCGGATTCGTCACTGTCCCTGTTCCCTAAAGCCAGCAGTGCTCTTTGAGACTGCCCTTCTATCCCTTCTCACAGTTCATAATACAGCTATCCGCCAGCTCGGGATTCCTCATAATAATCTCTGACAGAATCCTAAAAATGCAATCTGAATTTTTACAGGTTTCGACTTCCCGTGGACATGAGAGAGAATAAATTAACCTTAAATTTGAATTTCCCTTGCAGGTTATCTCTACTTATTGATGCAGGACCTCTTTGAAATCTACCATAATGATTTCTAAAAATTTCCAGGTTTCTTACTTATACTCAGGCACAAGATCACTTTCTGCTCCCACTTCCCTGTTGATATTTTCTGCCTGTGAGCTTCTTTATTTTTATTTATTTATTTATTCAAGCTTCTTTATTAATGGAGGTGCTTACCTAGATTACTACTTCTCAGTACTCTTAAAAAAAAGAAAAAAAGAAAAAAAAAGTGCTCAAAGATCCACACAGAAAGGGGAAGACTCAATCGCTCCCAACTCTGCCTTTCACTCTGTCTCTTGACCTTGCTTATGCCCAGAGTCTCAGGGAAAAACTCTTACTAAAAAGAGAGTCCTTTCAGTATCTGCATAGACATTGTCTGCATTGTGGTCAGGTCTACTCCCTCTTTGGAGACCATACTATCCTCTCCACCTCCAGTAACCCCAGAACTCCCAGGCTCTTCTTAACATTTTCCTCTGGAAAGAAAGGAGTGGAAACAGATGTCCTCAGCTAAAAACTCATCTCAAACTCGGCCCGGCTAGCCCTGATGTGCTGTTGTTACTCTTATAGATGGTATGCACATCATTTTTATTGTGTTTGGAAGATGTTCAAAAATTAACAATTGGATTTATTGATGTCATTGAGTACAGATGTAAATTTATTCATTCATTCAACAAATATTTATTGATGCCTTCTGTGAGCCAGGACAGTTCTAGTGTTGCGGAAACTGCAAAAACCGTGGCAGTGGAAGGAGACAAACAGCACTCGGAGATATGGAAAAGCAAGGTTTATACAGCACCGGTGCGGGCTCAGAGGAGTCACCTCCAGAGTCTGAGCATCAGGTCTTTGTTCTCAGTAACTTTTATACACTACAAGGTCTTGATTTTCCCATGTAAGCATCCCGGACCTCCCCCATCCCCAAGCAGACAGTGTTCCTCCCTAAGAGACTGAGCAAGCAAGGTTACAGAAGCAGAACTGATAAGCAATGCTGGGTACCTAATTAGCAGGGCTGCTGGCTTGGATATAGGGTACACAGTTGTTACATTATTACAAGAAGGGTGGTATAGTGATGAGCACAGCTGGAAAGGCTTGCAGCTGCCTTCTTAGCCAAGGGGGGGGGGGGTTGTCCTTTAGTTAAAACTCTATTTATATCACTAGAAGTTGGAGATAAAACAAAAACACAATCCACTCTTACAAGCAACTATACCTATAACTGTTTATTTCAGCAATGGTAATTCCATGCCTTCTCCAGAAATTTGGTGAGAAGGCATTCCCAACTTGAAAAAGGCTGCCGTTTTCTGATATCCTACTGCTGCTCTTTCACGTGACTATCAATTTATGCTGTGAATTGCTTTCAACAAAAATCAGTTCTAAATTTTCTCCAGTGAAATGCAGTTGAATGTCTGCCGCTCTACAAATCTGTTCAACCCTTCCGTGTGCTGTAACAATGTCCTGCCTTCTTTTCCGTTCCTGCAGGTGTGTCAGTTCCGATCCCAGTGATTGGACTGAGAGATGAAGACAAGGTGTTCGTCAACAACACCACCTGCGTGCTGAATGACCCAAACTTCGTTCTTATTGGGTCCTTCGTAGCTTTCTTCATACCGCTGACGATCATGGTGATCACCTACTGCCTGACGATCCACGTCCTTCGCCGCCAAGCTCTGATGCTCCTGCGCGGCCACACCGAGGAACCGCCGGGAATAAGCCTGGATTTCCTGAAGTGCTGCAAGAGGAATACGGATGAAGAGAACGCTGCAAACCCGAACCAAGATTTGAACCCGCGCCGAAGAAAGAAGAAAGAAAGGCGGCCCCGGGGCACCATGCAAGCTATCAACAATGAGCGGAAAGCCTCGAAAGTCCTTGGCATTGTTTTCTTTGTGTTTCTGATCATGTGGTGCCCTTTTTTCATTACTAATATTCTGTCGGTTCTTTGTGGGAAGGCTTGTAATCAAAAGCTCATGGAGAAGCTGCTGAATGTGTTTGTTTGGATTGGCTATGTTTGTTCAGGAATCAATCCTCTGGTGTACACTCTTTTCAACAAAGTTTACCGAAGGGCTTTCTCCAACTATTTGCGCTGCAATTATAAGGCAGATAAAAAACCTCCGATCAGACAGATTCCGAGAGTTGCTGCCACTGCTTTGTCTGGGAGGGAGCTTAACGTTAACATTTACCGGCACACTAATGAACCGGTGGTTAAGAAAGCTGATGACAATGAGCCTGGTATAGAGATGCAGGTTGAGAATTTGGAGCTACCTGTTAATCCCTCCAATGTGGTTAGTGAAAGGATTAGTAGTGTGTAAGAAAGAGCAGCACAGTCTTTTCCTACAGTAAAGCTACAAATGTAGGAAATTGTTCTATAATTCTTCTGTTGGTGATAACAATGTAAATATTGCTGTCTGAAACAAGTGTTTTTATATATAGCTTTGCAATCCTGTACTTTACAATCATGCTTACAGTAGTGAGATTTAGGGTTCTATATTTACTGTTTATAAGAGATTGAGAATAACTTATTTTGATTGTTCGATGCAAAAATGTTGATTTTTTCCCCCTTCCTTCCTTCCTCCTTCCGTCCCTCTCTCTCTCTCTCTCTCTCTCTCTCTCTCTCTCTCTCTCTCATGCATAAGGAAATATTGATGTTCATCTCAGGTGGCATTTGCAGGAGACCAGAATGATGCACATGACAGTGGTTATATTTCAACCACTCCAAATTGAACAAATTGAGTGAAATCCTTTGTCCAGGTTAACAGTAAATATATGCTTTAAATTCTTGCTCTGCTCATCTACACACATGAACACAGTGAGATAAGTTCTGCCTTCTGAGGCTCTATCACACCTATTAGTGAGCCAAAGGCACAGCTTAGCCTTCTTGTCACACATGGGGGAAACTTTCACATTGTCAGAAAGCTGTGTTGATATTTTACTGCGATGTCTGTCCCCAAACATAGTGGTATTTTAACATAGCAGCTAGTTAACCAGGACTACAGAAGTGGAAGGATGATACGAGATATATACACCAATAATAGCTTTTCACTTCTTAAAGACAATGTTCAAATTCTGATTATAATGACAAGCAAATTAGTGTTTTCATTCTGGTCCTTAGTAAATACCTAATTCCATGATTCAACTGGGAAACAAAATCCCAGAGTTATTTCCCAATACAGGATTCACCATCAATTGGGTTTCGAGCTCGGGATCCTGGAAATTCGTGCGCTACACACAAAGTGAAATTAGCAGTTTGAGCCTTATTAAAATATTGTATTAATTATCGTACCTCTATCTATAGGACCTAATTTAGCAGTCCATTTTTGAGTAAAACTTGCGTTGGAAGCAGCGATGATTAAAACCTTGGAAGTTTTACTTGATTAAGGACTACAGAACTGGGCCCTTAGAATGTGGACAAAAAGTAATTAAAAAGACGCTTTTACTGAACTCTGGGAAAAACAGAAATACAGAGTTTCCATTTGGATTTTAAACAAAATTTATCTCATTTTCAGATCCTTCCAATCTCTCTAGTGCAGGGAAAGGCTGCAGCTAATTCGTGAAAGTGGCAAGCTCTTCATTGTACTGCAATTATGTACCCGAAGTTTCAATCTTTGTTAAAATATAGTGTCGTGTTACAATAAGTGTTGGCCATCGTTACATTCGTGGGCCTGCTGCTCTCTAAGAATTCAGTACCATTTTACTAGTTTGTTAACCGTGAAAGGTTTTCAAACATTGCTAAAGTCAGACCTTTCCGTCTATGCTGTGTGCAGAGTATACACATGTTTCCAGTAACTGTATTTCCATGTGTGTCCATTTCCCACAACTGTGGATCAATTTCTGAAGAATTCATGATGCTATTTCTTATACCTGACAGTTACTCGCACACCTTAAGAGTATCCTGAAATTGGTGAAGACAGAATCTGAATTTCTAAAACTCCTGGTGTGTGTCCTCAACACACAGCATAGATAAATTTAACAGTCTGCCACAGGGGCAGTGGGGAGAGCTGCTGTATTTGAGGAAACTCATACAGTCCCTACGTGATTTGCAACACTGCCAAATGCCAGTCAATTGCTTGAGCATGCCCAATTATAACATGAAAGTAAAGTCTACCTGCCTATTAGCTCTGTCGAACTGCATGCTAAAACAATTATATGACATTGAAATGAGATGATCTAATTCCTACTGAGATGAAAATGTCAGAAGAAACACAACCTGCATTGAGCATGAGTTCTGCACATACGGATGGTGTCCTGCATGTATATCACGTATGTTGCATAAATCCATCGAGTTGTATTAATGGAAGGCAGAGTAGGTGATACCAAAAGGACTGAAGCAAATCCTTCAGCAGTCTTTTAAAAAACCATGCATTCAGATCTGAAGTATTATGAGTGTCAGAGAACACTGGAAACATCTGATTTCTTTCTGAACTATCAGGGCAAGCTCATAGCACATGTTTTACAAAGAAATAAAATAGAAACCACAGATTTTGAAAAGCACTAGCAATAAGTTGAATGATAATAGCTTACAGCACATTTGTTAATGATTCCTATGTCATTAAGTAGTAGTACTTCATAGTACCCGACACAGTAATTATCCTCAAATTGTGTGCTATTCGTAAGTTCCGTGCAGTTTGGTATGAAACAAGTATACTCATTTGGATATAAATCTTTCAGTTCAATGTTAAATCTATAACTTTTATAAATGTTTTAAAGTCCGTGTGATAAGTGTACATGTGGTGAATTTACTGTCAAACAAATCATTTTGATGTACTATTGTATATCTGTTTAAGACATGTGCAACAGACTGCCTTATATTATTTCCTGTAAATCTTCCTTCATTAAGTGGTACTTTTTGTGAGTGATTGCAAAGTGTTGTTTTATTCCTGGTTCCTGTATGTTATCCATTCCAAGTTTTTGTGGTACTTCCTATTAATTTATTAAATTTATTAAATGTTGCCTAATATGTCATGTGTTTTATTTTCCCTTTGCATCTTTCGAGAGAAAAATATACCACTTCATTTTCTTGGAAAATTAAATTGTAACCTGCAAAATAAGTTCATAAAGATAAATACAACCAGAAAATATGACTCTTCTGATAAAGTATGCTTTATACTCAAAGACCATGACCCCAGAGGAAAGACAAGAGGTGTAAACAACAAAAGCAATATTAACATCACGGATTCTGCATGAGCAGAATAACTGCACTCACTCTCAAATTATCCTACCTTTCTTAGCCTGGGAAGTGGCCTGGGTGTCTCACATACTCTCCCTGCTGTAAGTATCATTGCTAACTTATGCCCATCAGACTCTAAGCTCCCCAAGATCAGAGAGGACCTTGTCTATCTTGTTGATCCCCAATTGAGAGCGGCCATTCTATGTTCAACAGACAGATATTGAGCTTCAGTATCTGTAGGCACTGTATTATCTGTTTCTGTTGCCAGTATGAGCCTCACAATGCCTCACTATTCAGTCATGTGGTGTGACTTGATCACCTTACTTACCTCTATCCCGAATGGCTTTGGATACCGTGCAATCATCAGGGTCACCATACTAAGTCACTCTGTTCCTTCATGCCTGGAGCTGTGGGTGACAAAATACAACTGGCCTTTTCTTTCAACATTTATACCTTTCTGATGCTGAGTGATCCTACTGGCATAAATTCCGTTCCCTTAGAGGAGAGCAGGAATACCTCATTCTTTTGCAACCATGACCACGTTGATTCCGCAGAGTGGGATAAGGGTTGAACTGTCACTTGAAACAACAGGGTCACTGCTGCCTATGGTCAGAAACATCTTATACCTACTATTGAAGCTAGGGACTATTCTGCAAAGCAAGGCAATGGGGAGAAGTTGAAAATTCTGATGGCACAGAACTGGAGTTGTTACTACCAAGGGAAGGGAAGGAGGGGCAGAGAAAGCCTGGACTGCCTCATCTCATAGCATTGGAAGGTCTTCATGGTCTGAGGAGACAAAGATGCTTCTTGCCATCAATTAGTTAATCAGCTTCCACTTAAGTCAAAGCAATCCCCACGGTAGAGGCCCCTTTCTCTTTGCATATTCCACTAGACATAGTGGACATATCAACCAGAGAGCTAAATATATTACAAAGAGGTATTTTTATAAGCAATGCTAACAAGAATAGGTGACCTCATAGTGGTTCTCAGTATTATGTGACCCATAGGACTTATAAATAGTTCTAAGAGATAGGTTGGGTCCCCTTGGATATAAATTCTAAAATGGAAATAAAGTGTGCAGGATGTAGATTAGGAAGTAATCTTGGGATCCATCTGCATGAGGAAATGGAAGAAAGGAGGACTAGGCAGAGGGAGAAGTTGAGTTATGATGTAGTTACAATAAGGACTTACTTGCCGAGGCCAGCTCAGCGGATGGGGCTGAAGAACGGGTGCTGTGGAACTTAAGGAAAAAACCAACCCAAAACAAAACGCCAACACAAAGCAAAACACAGAGACAGAGACAGCAAAGGTGGGAACCGGGGGACTCAAGGTCTCTAGAACCAAGAGCCCCGCCTCAAGAAACCACACCACTTTTATTTTACTCTTTTGACAAGATCACATGAGGAGGGGCTATGGGTGGATAATCAAGCAAGAAGATTGGAAAAACATGTCTCGTGACACTTACTCTTAACCTGGCTCAGCAGGTTAAGGATCCAGTGTTGTCATTATTACAGCTTGGGTCACTGCTGTGACCAGGTCCATTCCTTGGCCCAGGAACTTCCATATGCCCTAAGAGTGGCCAAAAAAACAAAAAAGGACTTATTCCTTTTGTACCTTTGGAAGGGAAAATATACCACTTCACCTCATTTTCTTTGAAAGTTAAGTTGAATTCAGCAAAATAAGTTCACAAAGACATAGACAACCAAAAAGTATCACCCTTCCTGACTAATTCTGCATATACTCAAAGACTATAACATCAGGGGAAAGACAACTAAAAGGCATGAACAACAAAAGCAATACCACACTTAGCTGACTCCCATGGGGAGCTTTTAATCTAGAATATCCCTTCAGAATTGTCCTGATTTGAAGCAAGGGGGCCAATCCTCGATACCTCCACTGTCCCCAAGAGAGATAAATGATCTTATGTCAGGTCATTCTCTTCAATAGGGGCAACTGCCAAAGAGGGCTTATAAGTTCAAAGCTGTCAGGTCCACAATTTCCTATCACCCAGGGCATAAACCCTTCAGTCCTGAAGGTGGGATCTTGTCAGCATCTATAACAAATAGCAAATTTTTTGGATAGAAAAGATTCTCCACATAGTTCAAAAGGATTCAGCCCCTAGGAGCTCCCTGGTGGCCTGGAGGTCAAGGACTTGGTGTTGCTATGGCTCTGGTTACAGCTGTAGCTTGGGTTTGATCCCTGGCCCGGGGAACTTCCTCATGCCACAGACACCACCAGGAAAAAAAAAAAGATTCAGCACCTTCATAAATAACCTGAAAGAACCAAATCAAAAGGAGTGAGAGGAAACACATGTTTTTTGTTTTGTCTTTTTGCCTTATCTAGAGCCGCTCCTGCAGCATATGGAGGTTCCCAGGCTAGGGGTTGAATCGGAGCTGCAGCTGCCGGCCTACACCACAGCCACAGCAACACCAGATCCGAGCCGCGTCTGCAACCTACACCACAGCTCACGGCAATGCCGGACCCTTAACCCACTGAGCAAGGCCAGGGATCGAACCCACAACCTCATGGTTTCTAGTCAGATTCATTAACCACTGAGCCACGACGGGAACTCCGTAAATATATGTTTTTATATGTGGTTTCTCTTCTTAATAAAAGTGTTCTCAACAGCTTCCTAGGATTCTTAGATTTCTGAAAACATCTGGATAGCTCAGGCTAAACTACAGTTAAAAAAAAAAAAAAAACCAACCTCTCAATGGCTTAACAAAACAAACACCCATTTTTCACTCACACTTCTTGTCCAGTGTAGTTGCCAGGAAACTTCTTCTCATCATAGTTACTCTGGGAAAAAGTGGTGATAGAGGCTCCATCTTTACTCTTGCTTCCATGTAGCAAAGGGAAAGGAATTTAGCGAACATATTTCTTCCACTACAGCTAACTCTACCTTAGACATTCAATTTAATCCGAACTCTAGCTATATCCTCACATCTTACCTTTAACACTATTTCTGTTCTTAACTTTATCCTTAAAACTGTCTCTATGTGTAAACCTACCTAACTTTTTTTTTTTTTTTTTTTTGTCTTTCTGCTATTTCTAGGGCCGCTCCCGCGGCATATGGAGGTTCCCAGGCTAGGGGTTGAATCGAAGCTGCAGCCACCGGCCTACGCCAGAGCCACAGCAACGCGTGATCCGAGCCACGTCTGCAACCTACAGCACAGCTCACGGCAACGCCGGATCGTCAACCCACTGAGCAAGGGCAGGGACCGAACCCGCAACCTCGTGGTTCCTAGTCGGATTCGTCAACCACTGCACCATGACGGGAACTCCAATCCTACCTAACTTTATAATTAATTTGAACGTTAACTCTTGTTTCTAAATTACTTCTAACATGATCCTGCCTTCTGCAAACTCCAACCTTTCTCAAGCATCTAACCTTACCATTAACTCCAATGCTTCCTGTTTTTAACCTTTCCTTAGAGCTAATTCTAAACTATTCCTAACCTTACTTCTAAGCTCAAGCACTAGCACTAATTACTTCTATTTTACTCTAAGAAATTATTAAGATCCAAGAAGCTGGACAGGAAGACACAGAAGGAAACTTTATGGTTAATCCTTTTTTACCTCTTAGTCTTAAAACCTCATACCCAAACCAGCTTCAATTGCCTACTCCCCACACACAATCTTGATATTATTATTTCTATTATAATTATTATTTATTGAACATTGACAATGTGCAAAACACAAACATGCTTTGTTTTATGTAAATAGGTGGTTGGTACATTTAAAAATCTCCACTTTGCTATTGTGGAAATTGAGGAGAAGTAAAGTGTCTTCACCTAAATCATTTTGCTAGAAAGAGCAGAGGCGGAATTATCTGATTTCTAAATCTGTGCTGTTCCCAATGTTCCATATGACTCCTCCTTAGTGTCCCATAGGCAAAACTGGCTTCCCCTGAGCAGAAAGCAAAACCCATATCAAAGTGCATATTTCCAAGTATTACCACCTCAAAATGAGGTAAAGAAGTAAATGAGTGAAAAAGAGGAAAGTCTTTTTAAAATTTTTTCACTTCTGCCACTAAAATTAATAAGAACAGCCATGTATAGTCCAATGTGAATCCCTTTTGGAAAAAGGGATAGGGATTGAACAAACAGCAAATAAAATGAGATTCATAGTGACAAAGATAACTCTTTAAGAAGTGACTTGTTTATGCTTAAGATGAAAGTCCTTGAAACACAGTAAGATGATTTTGATGAGAAGATCATGTTGCTGATGATACTCTAACATCAAAAAAGTGATAATTACTATTTCAACAGAGGATTCATCCTAAGACTGGTGTCTTAGCCCATTCAGGCTGTTATAACAAAATACCATACATTGGGTGGCTTACAAACAATAGAAATTTATTTTTCATAGTTTTGGACCCTTGAAACTCCAAGATCATGGTGTTAGTCTGGTTACATTCTGGTGCAGGCCTTCTCCCAGCTTGTAGACTGCCTATGTGCTGCCATGCCTTCACAGGTAGAAGGGGTGAGGGAGAGCCCTTTTTTATAAGGGTACTAATCCCTTTCATGAGGGCTCCGCCCTCATAACCTAATCACCTCCCAAAGGTCCTGCCTCCTAATACCATCACATTGAGCATTAGAACTTCAAGATAAGAATTTGGGCAGGGGGGACACATAAGTATTCAGGCCATAGCAATTAATTTTACTAAGCAAAAAGGCTAGGATTTTATTTAAATGTTTAATTCAGAAATTATGCTTTTTCTGGGAAAAACTTAGCTCCTCCCAGTTGGAGTATTCTTTCTATGTAGGAGAATCTAACAAAGACAGTCAACAAAGGCTCAAAGAGAAAAAAAGGAGGGTAGATATTCAATTCCAGAAACTAGTAGGGTATTTTATTAATGGAACATGCAATAACTTACATGAAAGCTGCTCCTGAGTGTTAATATAATTTAGCATCCCCACTATATGGTGTTAAGGCAAATTTTGCAGGCCTTCAAGCATCAACATATGGGCTCTGGGAGTTCCCGTCGTGGCGCAGTGGTTAACGAATCCGACTGGGAACCATGAGGTTGCGGGTTCGGTCCCTGCCCTTGTTCAGTGGGTTAAGGGTCCGGCATTGCCGTGAGCTGTGGTGTAGGTTGCAGACGAGGCTCGGATCCTGCGTTGCTGTGGCTCTGGCGTAGGCCGGTGGCTGCAGCTCAGATTCAACCCCTAGCCTGGGAACCACCATATGCCGTGGGAGCGGCCCAAGAAATATCAAAAAGACAAAAAAAAAAAAAAAAAAAGATATGGGTTCTCAGTAAACCATTGAAATATGGAGCTAATCCTGTTTCAAGTGTCTCCAGACCCCACCATTAAGCACTTGTCCTTACTCTACTCTTCTCTCTTTTCCTCTTTATCTGTACATTTTTTTCAGTTTTACAAATATTTTATTTTTTAACAATAAATACAATTAATATTACAAGAAGCAATACGTAAGATTTTATTTGGGTTATTTTTCAGCATAGTTTTATTAAGGTACAATCTACATATCTGGGACTGGTAGTAGAAGTGGAGATTTACTGCAAATAGGCATGAAGGAAGTTTGGGGAGGTGATGGAATTATTCTAAAACTGAATTGTGGTGATGGTAGCACAATTCTGTCAACCCACTAAAAATTACTGAATTAGACACCTACAATAAGTGTCTGTATTATTTTGAATGTATGGTCTATGAACAATGCATTCAAGCAGGTAATTAATTCAAAAATACCCCCACAGTGAGTTTGACAACCTCTGGACAAACCGGAGCCCTAGTTGGCACTGGAGCTTCACAACAGCCTGAATCTCTTAGGTAGGTGGAAATTAAGGACTTTGGCAATTTTATTGGTTTCTCCAGAACACTTCGACCTTTTTACACTACCACTGCTGTGCTATGGATTACTGGGGCTTTGGAATAATCTAAACCACCCAGATGCCTCCTGGTCCTGATTCCCCAATTCAGATGGCACCTCAGGAATATGTCATCTTTAAAAATTAGAGTGGGAGTCAAGTGCCTAGAAAGTATCTCTAAAAGCAGCTGAGAAGCATACACATTAATCTATATACTTCTCAGTTACTCTTCTTGGTTTTCCAAAATGACACCATAGGCCAAGGGCTGTCTCAAAGAGACATTGCCTTAAGGGAAAGATACTATGTCCTTCATTTTGTTGTAGGAAACACCTTTTGGTTCACTTTTGGAAACTCGGCTCATTTCTCTGTCTCAATTCAATCAATAGATCTTCTGCTCTCCAAATGTACACTATTTTCATTAAGTGATTAAAGAAGAATAGAAAACAGCATATTACATATTACTTACTAGTTCAAGTCACTGTAAATCTAGTAGGTAAACACATTAAGTCTTTCCTTTGTTCCTCTCAACTGCTTTCCTTTGTCCAGCAGTTCAGAGAAGGCTGCAGCAACAAAACCAGAGAGAAGTTTATTTTATTTTATTTTATTTTATTTTATTGTCTTTTTGGCATTTCTTGGGCCGCTCCTGCGGCATATGGAGGTTCCCAGGCTAGGGGTCGAATCGGAGCTGAAGCCACCAGCCTACGCCAGGGCCAGAGCAACACAGGATCCAAGCCGCGTCTGCAACTTATACCACAGCTCACGGCAACGCTGGATCGTTAACCCACTGAGCAAGGGCAGGGATCGAACCCGCAACCTCATGGTTCCTAGTCGGATTCGTTAACCACTGCGCCACGACGGGAACTCCCCAGAGAGAAGTTTAACAGAGACATCAAAATAAGAAATGACCAAAAAGGGCCTTGTTAACGTTATACTCACTGCTGGAAATCTAGAAGGCTGTGCACGTATGCTAGGCTGCACTCACTCAGGAGAGACTAGAGTGGACACTTGAGAGCTGGGACAGAACTGAAAGCCTTCCTTGAGCCACACACAGCTCTATCCGCAAAGAATGGAGGTTTTACTGCCTCACGGGCCTCAAGAACCAATTAGGACAAACCACTAGCAGGACACTAAGTAGTGCTAACCTTAGGGATGACTTTAGGAAGCCAGACTTTAAAATAAAGACAAGGAGAAAAGACTAGAGTTGTGCCATCAGAGGCTGCACACTGTGAGAGAAATAGATTTTGCAGAATTAGTCTGGACAAACCATTAAGAAACAAAAATAAAAAACCAGGCCCTAGTGGGAAGTCAGAAACCAGACTTGCTACAATATATGATCTAAAATGTCAGAGTTCCCATTGTGGCTCAGTGGAAATGAATCTGACTAGCATCCATGAGGACGCGGGTTTGATCCCTGACCTTGCTCAATGGGTTAAGTATCCAGTGTTGCCGGAGGTCACAGATGTGGCTCGGATCCCACACTGCTATGGCTGTGGCGTAGGCCAGCAGCTACAGCTCCAATTCAGTCACTAGCCTGGGAACCTCCATATGCCGTGGGTGCGGTCCTAAAAAGGCAAAAAAAAAAATTAAAATATCTAGTTACCCATTTAAAAAAATTAGATATGCAAACAGACAAAATAGTGTGATTTATATTCAGAAAAAGAGGCAGGTGACAGAATTTGATTCTGCTAGGGCCCAGGTATTTAAACTCAGCAGAAAAAGACTTCAAAGCTGCTATTAAACCATGTGTAAGAATTAAAGGAAGTATGACAACATTTCACTAAAGAGAGAATATCAATAAAGAGATAGAAATTATAAATAAGAACCAAATAGAAAATTCTATAATTGTAAAAAGTACAATAATTGAAATGAACCTTTGTTAAGTGGAGTTTGACAAGCCATCAAAAGATTAAACATAGAGTTACCATGCAATCCAGCAATTCTATCCATAGATATATACTCAAGAGAGTTGAAAACATATGTCTACACAAAAACTTGTACACAGTAACATTATTCATAATAGCGAAAAAGTGGAAACAACTCAGATGTCCATCAACTAATGAATGAATAAGTAGTGGTAAATTGATAAAATGTAGTATTATTTGGCAATTAAAAATGAAGTACTGATAGATGCTGTGAATGAATAAATCTTGAAAATATTATGTGGAGTGATGAAGCCACATCCACAAATATATTTTCATATATTTCAATTACTTTCATATATTTTAGGAATATATGTTTATATGAAATGTCCAGAATTGATAATCAATAGACAGAACATGTAATAATGGTTTTCTAGGGCTAAAGGTGGGACTATGAATTAACTGTAAATGGTCAGGAGAGAATTGGGGCAAATGAAACATTCTAAAATTACACTTCTACATTTAAAACAGATGAATGATGAATTTTATGGTATATAGTGAAGATTCAAAAAAGCTGCTGACAGGAAGTTCCTGTCGTGGTGCAGTGGAAACGAATCCCACTAGGAACCATGAGGTTGCAGGTTTGATCCCTGGCCTCGCTCAGGGGGTTGAGGATCTGGCGTTGCCGTGACCAGTGGTGTAGGTGGCAGATGTGGCTTGGATCCTGCGTTGCTGTGGCTATGGTGTAGGCTGGCATCTGTAGTTCTGATTGGACCCCTAGCCTGGGAACCTCCATTTGCTGCGGGTGCAGCCTTAAAAAAAAAAAAAAAAAAAAAGTTGACATATTTATATAGCATATATATACACACGTGTATACATATATATGTATGCATGTGTATGTGTGTGTTGTTGTAACACTATAAAAGTGAGTGATTCACCCATGTTAGAGAAGTCAGAGGCAAAGAAACGATATCGCTAGTTTGTTATATTATTACCCTCTTTCTCAGTGGTGATTAACAGTATTTCATAAAATGAAGTAGTCTTCCCACACTGTATCTCTAAAATTGTTGGAATTTAAGTGACAAGGTCTGATTTTTTTCCTTGAAGCTTAAAAAGATTCCACCTATATATAAACCATGGGTCATAGGGCTACAAAATGTTGCCCTGGGGAATTTCTTTGGGGTTAGAGGGAACTCTCATTGACAACTTTCTCCGACTCTTCCATACAAATTAGTTTCTTTTTATTCTCTATATCTTCAAGTAGTTTTGATTTCAAATAACTAATTTCATCTTATTTTCAAATATATTTGCAGAGATATGATAAAGTATTATCTGATTCTTATTTTTTATTTTATTTTTTTATGATTCTTTTAGTTTTTTATCAAGTCTTAGTTCTAATTAAGTATACTTAATGATTTCTAAATGACTTTATTTTAGGCAAGGTGCTACTTCCATATTTGATAAATTATATTTCTTTGATATATTGATTACACTTCACCAGCTGTTTTTCAGTAGTTGCATGAATTGGTTTAATTTCTTTATAGTTATTTTAATTTTGTAAAAAACATTTTTAATTTATATTTCCCTACCAACATAAATGTAAAAATATTTATTCCCTTCCCACATATAACATGAGATATGGATTACACTTTTAGGCCCTCATTTATATTTTCCCTCTACCTGGTTTTGTTTATAATCTCAGTGACTTTTATATTGACATTATTGATTTATTTTGTACATTATTTAGATTCTGCATCAAAGAGTTTTTGACATCAATATTAATTTTATAACCTTTATATATCATCCATTAATTTCAAAGCTTACTGGTTTCAGTGATCAATGCCATGGCTCTAATGACTTGTCCCTATTTCTCAAGCTCTTGATTTATTTCCATTTTCAGTTTTATAAAAAATTTTAAAGAATCTTTTTCCATAAAGAGTAGTTATCAGTATACTTTTAAAGTTTTGACAAATCTGATATTACCTCTTTGTTATTTTTGCACATAAACGATAGTTTTGTTGGGCATAGAATTCTTGGATAAAAATATTATCTCCCCAAATCTATATATTTGCTACCCCAATTTTTTTCTTTTTTTTTTGTCTTTTTGCCTTTTCTTGGGCCACTCCCGTGGCATATGGAGGTTCCCAGGCTAGGGGTTGAATCGGAGCTGTAGCCGCCGGCCTACGCCAGAGCCACAGCAACGCGGGATCCGAGCCATGCCTGTGACCTACACCACAGCTCACGGCAATGCCAGATCCTTAACCCACTGACCAAGGGTAGGGATCGAACCCACAACCTCATAGTTCCTAGTTGGATTTGTTAACCACTGCGCCATGACGGGAACTCCACTACCCAAATTTTCTGACATGATATTTTCTTGTAAAATTTTACTTTATTTTTAAAATTCAATATTGTATACATGTAAGAAAATCTCTTTTCATTAATTTCATCTAGTACTTGGTAGCCTTTTCCAGCTTGAAAATCCTTTCCATAGCTATAGGGGCATTTTTTATTTATTATTATTCTATTATTATTTTTTGTCTTTTGTCTTTTTAGGGCTGCACCCATGGCATGTGGAGGTTCCCAGGCTAGAGATCGAATAGAGCTACAGCTGCCAGCCCGTACCACAGCCACAGCAATGTGACATCTGAGCCGCACCTATGACCTACAAATAAAGCTAGAATTAGGCTTTCTTTGTGTTGCCAAGTAAAAGTCTGCTCTGTCATTAACAGGATATCTCCACTCACTTGCCTAGGGTCATGGCCAAAACCGAGTTGCATATCTCAAGCCATAAATGATTTAAAAAAAAGAGTCCTCCTTAAATGATTGAAATGCCAGGTAATATGAGTATAGATTCCAAATTTTGCATGATATGAGTAAAATAGACACCGTGAGATAATAAACTAACACAAAAACTATTGAATTCTAGGAGTTCCCATCATGGTTCAGCAGGTTAAGGCCCCCAACTAATCTCCATGAAGAAGTGGGTTCAATCCTTGGCCTTGCTCAATGGGTTAAGGATCTGGCATTGCCACAAACTACACCATAGGTAAGAGATGCGGCTTGGATTTGATGTTGCTATAGCTGTGGCATAGACCTGTTGCAGCTCCGATTTGATCCCTAGCTCAGGAACTCCCATATGTCACATTTGTGGCTATGAAAGAAAAAAAAAAAACAAAAAACTGTTGAATTCTATCAGAACCAGGCAAGAATAACCAAAAAATATTGCAAAAAGACCCACAAAAGAGAAAACCATTGATGTTATGTTCAAAGGCAAAAATTATAAAACATGTATACCATGATAACCAAGAAACAAATGAAGAAACAATAATGAAAAATCACTCAAGGATCTAGAAATAATAGAGCATTAGGAAAGCAACTGTCAAATGTGTTTATTTTTTATGTCTTAGAAATAAGATTTATAAACTAAGAATAGGACAATATGACATAAAAATAATCAGATACTCAGACATGCGAAACAAGCAAGTAAAATCTTAGGAATAAAAAATATAGTCACTGAAAAAAATAGATCAGGTAAATAATAGGCTAGACAGAGCTAAAAGGACTATTAGTGAATTGACTAATAGATGCATTTCCCTAAATACAGTGGCAAGGGATTAAAAAAAAAAATGGAAAACTGCACAAGAAAAGTCAACAAGTATGGGTACAAATTAGGTAGCTCAAAGATTCAGTTAAAAAACTTCAGAAGAAACAAATGGATAGAATGAGATAGAAGCAAATTTTGAACATACTGTGCAATATTATTCAGCCCTAAAAAGGAAGGAAATTCTGACTTGTGCTACTATATGAATGAACTCTGAGAACATTATATTAAGTGAAATAAGCTAGTCACAAAAAGACAAATACTACATGATTGCACTTATATGAAATACTTAGAGCAGTAAACATTATAGCCAAGTAAAATGGTGGTTGCCAGAGGCTGAGGGAAAAGGAGAAATGGGGACTTATTTAGTAGACACAGAGTTTCAGTTTTACAAGATGAAAAGAGGTGGATGGTAGTGATGGCGGCACAACATTATGCAATGTATTTAATACCACTGAACTGCTCACTTAAAAATGGTTAAAATGCCAGCACCACTTGCTGAAGAGACTTTTTCCCATTTTATGTTTTTGCCTCTGTCAAAGATTAATTGACCATTGGTGTCTGGGTTTATTTCTGGTTTCTCTATTCTGTTGCACTGATCTGTATGTCTGTTTTGGTACAAGTACCACACTGTCTTGATGACTGTATCTTTGTAATATTGTCTGAAGCCTGGGAGCGTTATGCCTCCTGCTTGTTTTTTTCCATTAGGATTGCTTGGCAGTTTGGGGTCTTTTATGGTTCCATATAAGTTTTTGGATTGTTTGTTCTAGTTCTGTGAAAAATGTCATGAATAATTTGATAAGGATTACATTAAATCTATAGATTGCTTAGGGTAGTATGGCCATTTTAATAATACTAATTCTTCCAACCCAGGAGCATGGAATATATTTCCATTTCTTTGAATCCTCTTTAATTTCCTCGATTAATGTTTTATAGTTCTCAGCATATAAGTTTTTCACCTCCTTGGTCAGGTTTATTCCTAGGTATTTAATTTTTGAGGGGTGCAATTTAAAAAGGTATTTTTATATTCCTTTTCTAATATTTCATTGTTAGTATAAAGAAATGCAACCAATTTCTGAATGTTAATCTTGTATGCTGCTACTTTGCTGAATTCATTGATCAGTTCAAGTAGCTTTTACGTGGAGTCCTTAGGGCTTTCTATATATAGTATCATGTAATCTGCCTATAGTGACAATTTTATCTTTTCTCTTCCAATTTGAATAACTTTTATTTCCTTTGTTAGTCAGATTGCATATAAATTAATGAAACTAGAACACAACCTGACACCATGCACAAACATAAACTCAAAATGGCTTAAAGACTTAAACGTAAGACAAGACACCATAAAACTCCTAGAAGAGAATATAGGCAAAACATTCTCTGACATCAACCATATAAATGTTTTCTTAGGTCAGTCTCTCAAGGCAATAGAAATAAAAACAAAAATAAACCAATGGGACCTAATTAAACTTCCAGGCTTCTGTATAGCAAAGGAAAACATTAAAAAAAAAAGACAACATATGGAGTAGGAGAAAATGGTCACAAACAATGCAACTGATGAGGGCTTAATCTCTAAAATATACAAATAACTCATACAACTCAACAGCAAAAAACCAAACCACCCAATTGAAAAATGGGCAGAAAACCTAAATAGGCATTTCTCCAAAGAAGACATATGGATGGCCAACAGGCACATGAAAAAATGCTCAACATCACTAATTATTAGAGAAATGCAAATCAAAACTACAATGAGGTACCACCTCACACCAGTCAGAATGGCTATCATTCGAGTTCCCATCGTGGCTCAGTGGTTAACAAATCCGACTAGGAACCATGAGGTTGCGGGTTTGATCCCTGGCCTTGCTCAGTGGGTCAAGGATCCTTCGTTGCCGTGAGCTGTGGTGTAGGTTGCAGACGCGGCTCGGATCTGGTGTTGCTGTGGCTCTGGAGTAGGCCGGTGGCTACAGCTACCGGCCTACTAGCCTGGGACCCCTAGCCTGGGAACTTCCATGTGCTGCAGGAGCGGCCCAAGAAAAGGCAAAAAGACAAAAGAAAAAAAAAAAAGAATGGCTATAAACCTACAAATAACAAATGCTGGAGAGGGTGTGGAGAAAAGGGAACCCTCCTGCACTGTTGGGGGGAAGGTAAATTAGCACAACCACTATGGAAAACAGTATGGAGGTACTTCAGAAAACTAAATATAGAACTACCATATGATCTAGCAAGAGCCACTTCTGGGCATATATCCAGACAAAATTTATATTCAAAAAGATACATGCACCCCTATGTTCATTGCAGCACTATTCACAACAGCCAAGACATGGAAACAACTTAATGTTTGGGGGTAGTGGATGCAAACTATTGCATTTGGAATGGATAAGCAATGATGTCCTGCTGTATAGCACAGGGAACTATATCCAATCACTTGTGATGGAACATGATGGAAAATATTATGAGAAAAAGAATGCCTCTGTGTGTGTGTGTGTGTGTGTGTGTGTGTGTGTGTGTGTGTGTACACACAGAGAGAGAGAGAACTGGGTCACTTTGTTGTATAGCAGAAATTGACAGAACATTGTAAATCAACTACAATAAAAATTAAAAACAAAAATGTTTAAAACGGTAAATTTTATGTTATACTTATTTCATCACAATAAAGAACTGGGAGAAAAGAATCATAGATGTAAATGTAAAACAAACACTATAAAATCTACAAGTTACTACCAATATTGTATTTTGCTTCCAAAAGAATATTTTCTAAACTTTGAATAATAAAACTATTTTTTATCAATCATAGTAGAAAACAGACTATCTTATTGAAGCAGAATAATAACTCAGGTTGTCAGTGTAGGAGCATGGGCTTTGATGCATTCTTAACATTTGTGGCTTAAGGGTGTGGAAAGTAACAATGTCTTTTCTATCAAAGGAAATCTTGGTTACTCCATTTTGCTCTGGTTTCAGCTGAAACACCCCTGCGACCCCCTTCCTCTTTACCTCTTTTCCCAGAAACAATTTGGTTTAATTAGCTAACTGGGAAGAATGTGCACCCTGACCTGAGCAATGGGAAGGGGGCAGGTATATCACCTGCCTTAGGGATAAATAGGGGAGGGTCCTATGCTCAGGTGTGTGTGCTTTTTGGAGGACCCGCGCCCTTTTGCAGAAGTAAAGAGCCTTGTTGAGATTTCTCCTTGTCCACGTGTCTCACTTTCTGACACTGATGACTCGAGCCAGAGTTATCTTAATTTCCAACAAGGGATCCAGGGAGTAACATCCCCACAGGCTTTGTTTACTATAGGGAGCATACCTTTGCCCAGATCCCTAACCCCTGTGACTCTATGGGAAGAAAAAGGGCAAAGAAACCATGAGACTTAAGGGACATTTCCACCCCTAAGACTCCTATAGGACAAGGACTGAAATAGGAAATTGGTAAAACCACATCTTTCTGGACCCCCACGTTGGTACCCCCATCTTTAAGGGATTAAAAACCCCTAGAAGACAATAGAGGGGATGGGGCTCTTCTCCCCCCTCCAGCAGCCCTGGGAGCTATTTGCTTTCCTGTAATAAAGACTTTGTTTACTTGCTGCCTGTGCATTTGTGAAGTTTGTTCTTTGGCTGTGTGAACAAGAACCTGGATTCCGGAAACATCTTTCTGTCATCATTATCATTCAAAACATTCTATAGCAAGATATACTACAAAATTGACATATGAGGAGGTTATCAAATAAGTGCAAAAATACACAGTAAAAAAATTGATGGGTTTTAGGATAGGCTACCCCAAAATATATCACTTTGATATTTTACATTCATGTTAAAGAAATCTTCACTTACATTGTTTTCAACTGAAAACTTGGTAGAGTGCTGTCTCCTTAGCCTGAAAAATTGTTAAAGATCCAGTTCTGCCCTTTAGAAATTTGCAGCTTCCAAATTTGGTCTTGAGCAGGAAATAGCAATGTTTTCTGGAGGCTTTTCAAATTTCCAGTTTTGTCATTCTAGCCTCAGATGAATGCCAAAATCTCTACAGATCTCTTTGCCCCCCAGTAGGGACCTTCTACAAGAGGTCCAACCTACATTTGTAAACTCTAGATGAGTCCAGCATTAATAAATGACCCTAGGTAAAAAGGGCCCATACAGCCTCAGTGTTAACTCACCACTCTTTGTAGGGCTTTCATTTCTTTTCTAGGACATTGTACTTTGACCTTCTGAAGCTTTTAGCTTGGCTCTTTAACTTCCTATATAAGATCATAATAAAGCAATCTTTGTATTTAAGGTCTCTGCAATTTCCAATTTTGTCACCCCAATCCCATGTAATAAATAAAAGCTTTACTGGTTTCTCCAGATATGGCTCTTTGTTTATGCCCAGAAATACCAAGTGCCCCAGTAGGAAAACAGTGACCAATAATCTGCTCAGTTTTTCATTGTGAACTGAAGTTTGGCATCAGCCTCTACATGGAGTAAAACATAAGCCACTAAAGTTACAAACCCTCAGCACCCCCTGCGTGGAGCTCAGGGTGGAGACCAGGAGTGAGGCCCTCTGTGCTCTGGGAAAAACTGGAAGAACAGGCCTTCAGATAGTCAGATATTTTTAGGAGAAGATTTTATGTGCCCATCTCTTGCATCTCCTCACATCTAGAAAAACACTAAAAGCCTTCACGGTGATGTCTGCTCCTTGAGACTGGTAATGACCTTTAGGAGATGAGCAACAAACTTTTGTCAAATGTGTGATTGTACAATGTGTGTGCTGCTGCACCTCCCCCTCCCCTTTATCCTATCCTGATGTGCCCCCTTTTCCTCCTTGGGTGGTATTTCAGCCCGGTCTGTAGTTAAGGATAAAGAATGTCACGGTCATCTGTAAATGCAGTTACCTGCAAGGGTGAGAGCCAGTGAGTCCTGCAGGCTGTGAAAACTCAGGATACCGGCCCTGATAGCTGAGGTGCATATCAAAGGAATGATTTCAGTGAGCCCAGGCCTCTTCGGTTCCTGCTTCCTGCCCTTTGTTGCAAAAACTTCTATATATCCCAGCTCCTCCCTCACTGCCTTGGAGTGGTTTCTTGGGGCTACCTGAGGTGCTGTCTCCAGCTAGGGCTTAAGTCCTAATTTTGCCCCAAATAAAACTTTCAACTTTCAGATTGTGTATTTTTTTAGTCGACATCACTCTACGAATTTTAGCCAATTTAGCGATTGTTGCCTCTACAGTTTTCTGATGACTTTAAAATACAGCTTTGTAAAATATCCGCATTTTTTTAAGTTATGATCACTGGAAGCATTAACTTGCCATACGTTTTAGAAGTAAAAGGATTTTGCTGCTTTTCAAAAAGTGATTATGAAACTAAAACTTGCTTTGGGTAAAAATTCTTATTGTACATATAGCCAGTAAAGGAAAGGGCTCCCTCTAACTCCATACTCCATAATCTCGCATCTTAAAGGTAAATACCATCACAGATGCCTTGTGTGTCCTTTCAAAAATCTTCCAGGAGTTCCCGTCGTGGCACTGTAGGAGAAAATGTCCCAATAAAATGTAGAAAGGAGAGACCCCAGCCATGATGACTAAGCAAAGTCTAGCCAACTGCCCCAACCAGTCCTCCCCCATGCACCTGCTTCCGCATCTACTACCTTGCCTGACGTCACTCCAGTCCAACTAGTCAAGCTTGGACCTGGAAGACGTAGCCCATAAAAGCCTTGTGAAACCCTTCTTCCGGGCTCAGACTCTGGAGAGTGATCTCCTCTGAGCCCGCCGGCGTAATAAACCTGAGTTCTCCAACTCTCCGAGTGCTCGCTTGGTTTCTCGCCGGGTAAAAGAGCTGATCCCCTGCAGCCGCAAAGCTGCCAGAGCTGGTACGCTACAGCCACGGGGCTGTCGCCAGAGCTGATACGCTGCATACGCTGCAGCGCAGGGCTGCTGGGTATCTGCCATAACAGCACAGTGGTTAATGAATCCAACTAGGAACCATAAGGTTGCGGGTTTGGTCCCTGCCCTTGCTCAGTGGGTTAAGGATCTGGCGTTGCCGTGAGCTGTGGTGTAGGTTGCAGACGCGGCTCGGATCCCGCGTTGCTGTGGCTCTGGCGTAGGCCGGTGGCTGCAGCTCTGATTTGACCCCTAGCCTGGGAACCTCCGTATACTGCGGGAGTGGCCCAAAGAAATAGCAAAAAGACAAAAATCTTCCAGACATACACATACATTGTATATCAGTACTGTTTGTCTTTTATTTATAAAAGGCATTATTCTACATTTGAGACTTTCTCAGTCAAATTTATATTTTAAAAGATTTTAAACTCACCCATGAAATTTTTTGCCTTCAAAATCAGGAAATGCAGAATTATTTCATTCAGTTGCAGAAAAATGCTAATGTATATTTAAATAGACTCCTTCTGATGTAAATTTAGAGTTTTTCTAGTGTCTTAGTAGCACAGTTCTGCAGTAGGTGGTCTCTTACATATTCTGTGAATATATGAGGTAGTAGAAATGGAGGACTCATTATGTAGTTTATGTGTTAACAGATATTAATTGTTCTCTAAAGAGATTTCACCAATTGTTCTTTTTCTTCCAATTTCTTGTTGAAGGGGAATAGACTTTGTCATCCCAAAATATGCTACTTTGGCATGAGGATTATTTTGAAATAAAGGAAAGACAGATTAAAAGCCCAGCAGATTTCAGAAAAACTCTTTACTTTCCCTTCAATTACCTAAATTTACATTGGAAAGGGGCCTGTATCAGGAAGAGAGCTATTACCAGGGTTAAAAAAAACAAAATTCAACCAAGTAAATTTCAAGATTTAATTGACTTTAAGTGATTCATAAATAAAGCAGCCTCTCATCAAGAAAGTCAAAGGCCCTCTGAGGAGTCGTGCAATGGAAGGTTTTTGTAGGCAGGAAGAAGATGCAACAGGGAAGTTAAAAGGGTGAATTGTTTCAGGCAGTCATCTTCCTTTAGGGGAAGGTAGGGGGTCTTAGACAGATTACCTCACTAGTGATGACCAGGAAATTCCAAAGTGGTTCAATTCCACTCCTGTAGGGGGCTGAAACTACAAGTCTTGGTTTGCTATTCTGGAGGCAAGTGACTCCACCTTGGGGCTGTTGTTTCTTTTTCTTTCCTTTTTTTTTTTTTTTTTAACACCAGTGATGCCTTTTACTTGTGAAACTTATCTGCATAACAGGGCAAACTTTGTTTTCTAAACATCTCCTCTAAGGTCCTGTGAATGGCTTTCTTTCCCTTTGCATCTCCAGATCCCTGCTCCTTTCCTTAGCTCAGGATACTAGATAAGCTTCAGTTACCTGGCTGCCTTTGAGTTTTTCAGATCTTTATGAGGCTTTGGTATGTTTGCAGTCGTTTGTTTTTCTCCTGTTAGTCTGTCTTATATTAGTTTAATTATTATACCAGCCAAAGATCCTAGAAGGGAAGAAGAAAAAATGTTTCCATTCATACACTGTGATGGGGTTCAGGAGATGCTACCACAAAATATGGCACCTTGGCATATTGAATATTTTGAGCTGACTGAGTTTGAGAAAACAGCATAATCAGGAATGTCACTCTGACCTTCCTCACCTCTCACCTCTTTCCCCCTTCTTAACCTAGCCCTCCCAGCCCTTCTGCCCTGATCATGTCATAAACCCTCATGTGAGAAGTGCCCTCCCTTTACCTGGAAGAAAGGAACATCCTTATCTCTGAAGACAGGGGACACCTAGAAGAATCCTAACGAACAGGCCTTGCTAGGTTTTCCCCAGTTTATTACACTCACCCCATACTCCTTAACCTGTCATAGTTCTACACAATTGCTCACTCTTTATCAAACCTAGCATTAAAATACTTAAGTCTTGGTGGGGGTCTTCATTTTCTTATGAAAGTTCCTTTGTCCAATAAGACATATATTAAGCAAATTTGTATGTTTTGCACCTGTTAATCTTTGTCAGTTTCATTTTCAGACCCAGTTATGGACCCTAAGAGGGTCAAAGAAAATTTTTCTTCCTCTACACGTCAACATTGTGACTGTTACAGTGTAAAATCAATCTTTTCACCATTACTAATGTAATAAATGAAAATGTACTTCTTTTCTGTCTTATTTGAATGATTCTTATTTCAGATAAGACTTTTTTTGTCACTTGAACATTTCATTTTTTGTATCAAGAGATTAGTCTATAATTATTTTTTAGAGTTACTCCTTTTCTATTATGTGTGCTCCAAATATTTTTCTCAGTTTTACATTTAAATTATTATTTGTTTATGGAATTTTTAATTCACAGAAATTTTTAACTTTCTGGTTGTTCCAGCCCAGAGCTGGCTGCCCCCAAATATGCCCTAATTAATTATGCATATTAGTTATTTTGAATTAAAGTTACTTGAAAAGCAGCCAGTGCAAAAAGAACACTTTGATTCTCCTTTGTCTTCCTGAATGCAGGAAATAAACCCCATTTGTGAAGGGTATGGAAAGTAACATAATGTCTTTTCTATCAAAGGAAATCTTGGTTACTCCATTTTGCTCTGGTTTCAGCTGAAACACCCCTGCGACCCCCTTCCTCTTTACCTCTTTTCCCAGAAACAATTTGTTTCAAGTAGCCAACCCGGAAGAATGTGCACCCTGACCTGAGCAATGGGAAGGGGGCAGGTACATCACCTGCCTTAGGGATAAATAGGGGAGGGTCCTTTGCTAGGGGTGTATGCTTTTTGGAGGACCCGTGCCCTCCTGCAGAAGTAAAGAGCCTTGTCAAGATTTCTCCTGGTCCACGTGTCTCACTTTCTGACACTGATGACTCGAGCCAGAGTTATCTTAATTTCCAACAAGGGTATCCTCCCTACACCAGGGAGCTAACAAAAGATACCCTTATCACTAGAGATAGGGAATTCTGGGCTGAGAAACCTGTATAAACAAAACTTGCTTCTTCTTTACTAATTTACTATCAAGCCCACATTTTGCTTAAATTCCTTACTAATTAGACATCCAAAGTTAATCTTCTTTGTCCTGTCCAATCTTCACAAACTTAACAGTTCTTATGTAAAAAAGATACCAAAGCTGAATTCTTTTGGTCACTCTCTGAGCATCATTTTCATGATCTTTCTATATATATGAAATTTAATTGATTTTTCTCCTATAAATTTTTCTCAACAATTTAATTCTTAGACCAGCCAGAAGAATTTAGGAGGGTAGAGGAAGAATTTTTTTCCTCTCCAACATGATCAAAGATATTTTTTCATTGTTCAATAGTTTTTGAGATTTCAGTGTTTCAACAAAAGCTGTCAATGCTCTAAAATTACCTGAACATATATGTTGCTCAGAACTGCTACTCAGATTTTAAGGTTACAGTTTTTAAAACAGGAAACTTAGATTTAAGTAATATTTCTTTCTTTCTCTTTCTTTCTTTTTCTTTCTTTCTTTCTTTCTTTCTTTCTTTCTTTCTTTCTTTCTTTCTTTCTTTCTTTCTTTCTTTCTTTCCTCCTTCCTTCCTTCCTTCCTTCCTTCCTTCCTTCCCTTCTTCCTTCCTTTCTTTTTTTGTCTTTTGTCTTTTTTTTTAGGGCAGCACCTAAATCATATGGAGGTTCCAAGGCTAGGGGTCTAATCTGAACTACAGCTGCCGGCCTATGCCACAGCCACAGCAATGCAGAATCCGAGCCTCGTCTGCAACCTACACCACAGCTCACAGCAATGCTGGATCCCTAACCCACTGAGTGAGGCCAGGGATCGAACCGCAACCTCATGGTTCCTAGTCAGATTTGTTTCCACTGCACGGGAACTCCCAAGTTGAACATATTTTAATCAGACTAACAAAAACAAATCAGAAATGCTAGAAGTTAAAAGAGTGACATTACTATATATACAAAAGTGAATAAAAAACATGAAAATAACTTCAAACTAGTACATTGAATAATATACAAAGAAAAATTATTAGAAAAATATGTTATACAAGATGCCTTATGAAAAATTAACAAGACCGAATATTCCTATAACTACCAGAGAAATTGAGTGTTAAATATTTTTATACAAAGGAAGAACCAAAAAGTTCAGGTGAATTCTATCAAACATTCAAGGAATAACTCTTATAAAATTGTAGGGGCAGAAAACATTTCCCTTCTTCCCTTTTAGGTACTTGGGCTGGTCAAATAATTAAATTAACATTAAAGAAATACCAGGAGAGAAAAATTTAATTTGGTAGTATGGGAGTCCCAAATATATAATACCTGAGGGAAAGTCAGGTAACTAAGGTTTACATGCTGTTTAGAGCTAAAGAATGGGATAGGAACCTGGAATTTCAGAGAACAATGAAAAGAAAAATTCACAAGACAATAGGAAGAGTGGATATTTGGTAATTAGATGTTTGTACTCCATACAGATAGGTCTTTCAGTTAAAAAATTATCTCTGGTCATAGCTCTCTTTCTGAGCCTAATCTAAATTCTTTTAGGCAGTTAAAAGAGAGGTAAAAGTTTTTCCTGAGTCTGCTGGATCTTGATTACCTTCAGTTCAAAATAATCCATATGGCAAAGTGACATATTTTGGGATCACATATTCTGTTCCCCCTCACAATCTTATACAAACTCTCTCTGAGAACAAAAAAAGAATATTCTTCCAGTCATTTGATGTGGCCAGGATAAATCTGATACCAAAATCAGACTAAGAAAGTTCAAGAAAAGAAAATTGCAGGCCCAGTCGCATTCATAAATACATATGCAAAAAACCCAAACACATTATTAATGAAATTAATCTAGCAGTTTAATATTTCATGACAACCTGTTTTATCCCAGGAAAGTAAGGCTGGTTTAACTTTAATTAACCTATAAATATAATTCACTGCATTAACAAATCAAAGGATTAAAAACAACATGATTATCTCCACAAACAGAAAAAAACATTTGGTAAAATGCAACTTGCAGCAAATTATAAATAGAAAGAAATTTCTTACCCTGATAAAGCATTATCTACTAAAAATACACAGGAAACATCATTCATAAGGTCATAACATGAGAACCATTCCCTTTAAAATCAGGAAAATGGTAAGGATGCTTATTATTACTATTTGTATTTAATATAAACCAGAAGGCCTTACCCAGGACAGTATGACAAAAATAATTATAATTTAAAATTTGAAATAAATAAAATTATTTGAAATAATATGGTTTTTACCTTGAAAACCCCAAATAAGTTATAAGTAATTAGTTTTGGAAATAAAAAGTATTTATCAAGGTGGGTAGGTGAACAAACCCAATCAATTTCATTTATTTCCACAAACAATAAATATTTAGTAAATGTAATTATTTTAAAGTATGCCATTAGCAATCACATATGAGATGTATGAAGTAACTATAAATAAATCTGAAAAAAGATGAACAAATCTAGTATGGAATAAGTTATAAAATTTCATTGAGAAATATATCAAACACAAAGAAATTGAGAGATTAAAAAATGTAAGGTCAGCTCTGCCCCCAATTGATATATACAGACATGTGGTATTAATATTCCAACCGCGTTTTTCATGTAACAAGACAATATGATTCTAAAATTAATATTGAAGAGTGAAAGATAGAAAACAGGACACACCTCTTTTGAGAATTTGCCTAACAAGATATAAGGGTAGCAGAACATGTCCTCCCAAAATAATACCACTTTGGCAAATTGATTATTTCAAACTGTAGGCACTTGAAAAAACAACAAATGCAGGGAGAGGCTTTCTCTGAACTACTCTTCTTTGCCTAAAGATAGATCCGTCAAAAGGAACTGGAAAATCATAGATCCTCTCTCAGGAGTTTCATCAACCAGAGAAGACTGACTCTTACCAAAGAAGACTAGAAGCTGACTTCATATACAGACAAACTTTGCCACAAACTATCATACCTCTCATCTATTCTTCTAAGGGTCCATTCATCTTTCCTCAAAATCACTTACTCTTCCCTAAGAGATCTATCCCTTCTCCTTTCCCTATCAAGAGGATATTTAAGCCTGAATTCTAAGCCAACTTGGGAAGTTACACTTTTTCTCTGGGTATCTCCCATTTGTACATGAGGTATTATACATGTCGATAAACTTGAGTTTGTTTTTCTCTTATTTATCTGTCTTTTATTACAGAAGTCTCAGCCAAAAGCTCAGAAAAGTAGAGGGAAAATTATTTCCCTCTCCTATAGTATTAAGTTCTATTATAAAGCAATAGTAATTAAGACAGATACCGATGCTTATAAAATTTGTATGTGAGGGAGTTCCTGTTGTGGCTCAGCAGGTTACAAACCTGACTGGTATCCATGAGGATGCAGGTATGACCCATGGGCTTGCTCAGTGGGTTAAGGATCTGGTGTTGCCATGAGCTATGGTGTAGGTCACAGACGTAGCTCTGATCCTGCATTGCTGTGGCTGTGGCATAGGCCAGCAACTGCAGCTCCAGTTTGACCCCAGTCTGGGAACTTTCATATGCCTCAGGTGCAACCCTAAAAAGTAAAAGCAAAAAAAATTGTACCTGAGCTGGGGGACTTTAAAATAAAAATATATTACTTAAAATTCAGAATTAGAAATGAAAGCAGAGGAGTTCTCGTCGTGGTGCAGCGGAAATGAATCTGACTAGGAACCATGAGGTTATGGGTTTGATCCTCGGCCTCACTCAGTGGGTTAAGGGTCCAGCGTTGCTGTGAGCTGTGATGTACTTTGCAGACGCGGCTCAGATCTGGGGTTTCTGTGGCTCTGTCTTAGGCCGGCAGCAAGAGCTCTGATTAGACCCCTAGCCTGGGAACCTCCATATGCCGAGAGTGCGGCTCTAAAAAAGACAAAAAAAAAAGGAAAGAAAGAAATGAAAGCAGATATTTATGCAAAGTGAGAACAATCACAAGAAATTTCAAAACTTAAAAAGTTGACATATACCACAAATATTATAAAACCCATAATAATAATAAAATTTTTTAATAATAATTACCCTGACATAGCTCTATAATATTTGTTCCCACTTTTTTGTGTTGAATACTTTTTGATCAATCCCATTTATAACAATAATTCTGTAATATTTTTTATGAGAACAGAAGTTATCTCAGTCTTCATTTAATATGGTTGATGAAAATTTTTGTATCACTGACAGTCTGTAAAAGTTTCTTTTCAGCTTCAGAACATATTTAGCAAAGTAACTTTACTATTGCTAAATGTGGGAAACCTCTCTAAAGTCTCTTTTATATATGAACTGTAATATTCCACAACATTTCAAGTTTTCTTGTTTAGTGACTAATTGTATTAACTGTAATATTATTTGTATTGATATCACTAATTACCCGAAAAATTCAAAAGCATTTTCAAATTGTTGCTATGTTGTATTGAGCTTTATAGATGTATAACCAAATTACTTTTAGACTATATACATTGATAACTGATGAAAAAGAATAGGAATTTAAAAATGGAACGTTGCATTCTTTAGACCAGTTTGCTAGCTTACTGGCAATTCATGTTATTTCATCTGTAACTGACAGAATTCATCAGGACGAAATGCATCAGATTTAAGACAAGACCCAATATGTTAGGATGAGTAAAATATGCAAGTTCACAGATTTTTAAATTACGGTTACATGTTTGTGTACTATAACCACAGGAATTCTGTACATCTCTATTTTTTTTTTTTTTTTTTTTTTTTGCTATTTCTTTGGGCCGCTCCCACGGCATATGGAGGTTCCAGGGCTAGGGGTCGAATCGGAGCTGTAGCCACCGGCCCATGCCAGAGACACAGCAACGCGGGATCGGAGCTGCGTCTGCAACCTACACCACAGCTCACGGCAACGAAGGATCCTTAACCCACTGAGCAAGGGCAGGGACCGAACCCGCAACCTCATGGTTCCTAGTCGGATTCGTTAACCACTGTGCCACGACGGGAACTCCCATACATCTCTAATTTTATATACTGGATTATCCAGTAATCCAGACAGGAGAAAATGTTGAATTCATGAGATATCAATAACAATGAATTCTACATTTAAATTTTCATACATCTAAAAGTAGAACCACATTCCACAGACAAGTTCTGGTACCATACATTTCAAGCATAATTTCTCTATACCACCCAAATAGCTCCATTGTTAAATGTCATAGTGCATGTTCATACTGCAATACAGCCACTAACTCTACACCTTTTTATGTTGCCAAGTGAGTCGATACCTTAGGCAATAGAAATATTTTTGTGGGCAATAAAATTATTCCTGGAATATTATGCAACACTACTCAATTCACGCATGAAAGCATCTGACAAAATCTAACACCCATTCATGATTTTTAAAAATTACTTCAAGTTAATAAACTTAATAAAGAGCATATACAAAAAAAAAAAAAACCTATAGCTGATATACTTCTAAGATTGGGAACAAGGCAAAGATGCCCATTTTAACTACTCCTAGTCAACATTGTACTTTAAGTTATAACCACTAGATTAAGGCAGTAAAAAAGAAGTAAATGGCATAGACATTGGAAAGAAAGAAATAAAACTGCCCTTATTTGCAGATGACATGACTACATAGAAAGTCAAGAATTTTTAAAAATCCCTAGCAAGATAAGATCAACACACACGAAAATCACCTTTATATATATTAGTAATAAATGTGTAGAAACCAAAATCAAATACATACAAAAAATAAAATCACTGCAAAGAACATGAAATATTTAGGTATAACTTAAAATGTGGACAGAGTCTGTATGATGAAATAATAAGATAAAAGAAAGTAAATACAACATAAAATAAATATGAAGAGACATATCTTGTTCCTGAATTGAAAAATTCAATGCAGTAAAGATGTTAATTCTCCACAAATTGATATACAGATTTAATGCAATTTCTATCAAAATTCCAGCAAGGATTTTTATAGACCTAAGTAAGATTATTCTCAAATTTATATGGAAAGGCACAAGCAGGCCCTAGAATCGCTAGAACCATCTTGACAAAGAAGAATGGAGTGGAAAGAATCACTCAACCCAATATTAAAACTTATTATAGACTTTATCATTAAAGAGTGTCAGGGCGTTCCCGTTGTGGAGCAGCAGAAATGAATCCAACTAGGAACCATGAGGTTGTGGGTTTGATCCCTGGCCTCATTCAGTGGGTTAAGGACCTGGCATTGCCGCGACCTGTGGTGTAGGTCACAGACACAGATCAGATCCTGCGTTGCTGTGGCCGTGCTGTAGGCCGGTGGCTACAGCTCCAATTCAACCCCTAGCCTGGGAACTTCCATAGGCCGTGAGTGAGGGTACAGCCCTAAAATGACAAATGACAAAAGCCAAAAAAAAAAAAAGAACAAAACAAAAGAGTGTCAAGTTGGCATAGCAACAAACAGTGGAATTTAATAGAAAATATAGAAAGAGATTTAGTTGCACAGGGAAATTCACTATATGGTAAAGGTGGCATTCAAATTAATGAGAAAGATGGGGTTTTCTTTCATTTGTTGAAGTATAGTTGATTTAAAATATTATGTTTGTTTCTTAATAAGTGGTATTACGATGACTCCGTTTCCATAAAGAAAACAAAATTGTTTCCATTTCTCACAATGTACATGCAAGTACTGAAAGAAAATATGGGAGTATTTTACCATCACCTGGAATTAGGGAAAACTTTTCAAATTCTGACTCATAATCCAAAAGCAATACGGTAAATAATAAATCATTTTGATTTTTTAAATTTTACATGAAAAAAAGCACCATAAACAAAATAAAAAGACTAACATAAAATTAGATAATTGAATAATATTTTCAACGTATATCACCAAGAAAGAGTAACATCTCATATATAAAAAGCTTCTAAAAATTAAGGAGTAAGCTAAAATTCTATAGAAAAATGGGCAAGGGCTATACAAAGAGAAAGTTCACAGAAAAAAATGCAAATGTCATTTAACCATATTAAAAGGGTCTCAAACTTATATTCATGTATAAATTCAAATTACAATTTGAACTTTTTATTATGGAAAGTTGCAGTTATATTAAAATAGAATTACATAGTGAACTGTCATGTACCCATCACATAGCTTCATAAATTATCAAGAGAAATGCTGTGGTATATTCTGTAGTAAGCTATCCAGATCAAACCACATCTCTAACTCCAGAATTGAAATGATCATTTTCCAGCTGTTAGAAATATTGATGGTTGAAACTGTTAGCTGAGTCTCTTACTCTAGGAATTGCCCTCAGCTTAAGAAAGCTGCCTTGCTCAATATTATGCTCCCTTTCTGAGGAGAGACTGAACACAGGCTATAAAGGTCTGATCCCTTGCCTCAAACCGGGACATCACTTACAGTTAATCCCAGCTCTGCCATTCCCTTAAGAATCTGCTGAGGCCTTTGTTTCATATCCATCACAGTTTAAGTTCTTCCTTTACCCAACCCTACATCCATCAAATCAAGAGTACTTTTCCTGGGGAACCGACTTGCAACAAATATGAATTTGGCCAAAATCTGAAACACTGACACCACTGAATACTGAAGAAGATGTGAAGAAACAGGAACTCTCATTCATTGCTGGTGGGAATGTAAAATGGTACAGCCACTTTGGAAGATATTTTGGCAGTTTCTTAAAAAACTAAACATATTCTTACCACAGAATACAGCAATTACACTCTTTGGTACTTACCCAAAGAAATTGAAAATTTATGCCTACACAAAAATCTGCATATGGCTATTCACAGCAGCTATATCCATCATTGCCAAAACTTTGAAGCAACCAAGATGTCCTTCAGTAGGTGAATGGATAAACTGTGGAACATCCAGACAATGGAATATTATTCAGGGTTGAAAATAAAGGAGTATCAAGCCATGAAAAAAAAATGGAGGAATCTTAAAAGCATATTACTAAGTGAAGGAAGTTAATCTGAAAATGCTATATGCTGTATGATTCCATACTATAAGACATTCTGGAACAGTCAAAACTATAGACCCAATAAAAATATTAGCAGTTGTCAGGGGCAGGGGTTGAAGGAGGGATAAATAGGCAAAGCACAGAAGATTTTTTGGGGAGTGAAAATACTCTGTATGATACCATAACAACATATACATGTTATTATAGATTTGTCCAAACCCGCAGAATGTACAGCACCAAGAGCAAACCCTAATATAAATCATGGGCTTTGAGTAATAAAAATGTGTCAATGTAAGCTCATCAATTGCAACAAGTGTATTACTCTGATGAGGGATGTTAAGGGTGGGAGAAGCTACAAATATATGGGGGCAGGAGGTATACTGGAAATCTCAATTTTGCTGTGATTTTTTTTTTGGTCTTTCTGCCCTTTCTAGGGCCGCTCCGCAGCATATGGAGGTTCCCAGGCTAGGGGTCAAATCTGAGCTGTTGCTGCTGGCCTACGCCAGAGCCACAGCAATGTGGGATCTGAGCCACGTCTTCATCCTACACCACAGCTCACAGCAACGCCAGATCCTTAACCCACTGAGCAAGGTCAGGGATCGAACCCACAACCTCATAGTTCCTAGTCAGATTTGTTAACCACTGAGCCACAACGGGAACTCCAATTTTACTGTGATTTTAAACAGCTTTAAAAATGATAATCTTAATGATAAAAAGTAAATAATAATAAAAGTAATAATTTTAAAGAGAAGATATACAGATGACGCATAACACTAGTGTAACACAAGTTAAAACCACAATGTGATATGCCCCAGATAACTATTAGGACAGCTAAATCTTAAAAGACTAATTATGCCAGGTTTTGACAAAGTCGTGGAACAGGTATAACTCCTAAACACTCATGGTGGGAATGTAAAATGATACAAACACTAGTCCCTTGAGGAAATCAAGCACATGATTTGAACATTTTTTTATGTACATATGCTTGTAACTATACATACATATACTTGTGTGTGTGTGTGTATATATATATATATATATACACACAAACACAGTATTTACACACACACTTATGGAGATGTTTTTATTTATTTTTATTTTTATTTTTGCCTTTATGGGTCCGCACCCGCAGCATATGGAGGTTCCCAGGCTAGGGGTTGAATCAGAGCTATAGCCGCTGGCGTATGCCACAGCCACAGCAACGCAGGATCCGAGCCTCGTCTGCAACCTACACCACAGCTCACGGCAACGCCGGATCGTTAACCCACTGAGCAAGGCCAGGGACCGAACCCGCAACCTCATGGTTCCTAGTCGGATTCGTTAACCACTGAGCCACGACGGGAACTTCCAAATTAAGTTTGTGTTGTTTTATTTTATTTGTTTACTTTAATTTTTTTTGCTTTTTAGGGCCACACCTGCAGCATATGGAGGTTCTCAGGCTAGGGGTTTAATAGATGTTTTTAAATTAGATTGATTTCTACTATTGTTCTTTGATCTTCACAAAATTTTAGAAAGCTTTTCACCTAAATATATCCCATTCTTTTTAATCCTCATGATATTCCATAGTATGAATAAACCATAATTTATTTAATCTTGTCTCAATTAATAAATATTTAGGCAGTCCACTATTTTTTTCTAATATTATTCTTTAATGTACATTCTTCTACATGTATCCTCATAATTTTTTTTTTGGCCTCATCCACAGCATGTGGAAGTTCCTAGGTCAGGGATCAAACTCCACCACAGCAGTGACCCAGGCCACTGCAGTGATAAACCAGGATACTTAACCTGCTATGCCACAAGGGAACTCTTATCCTCTTAAATTTTATGGGTATTTCTATATGACTTCTACAACCATTGATCCAGGATTTTCATTATCATTAACAATTATCTTGAGAGAAATAATTTTTCAGAGTTTTTCTAGATATATCCAAGAGATAGAATATCTGAATCTATCACTTACAATCTAACCAGGAAAAAGGAACCACTGTGGATCTTTCAAACAGAGTGAATTTAATACTGGCATTTGTTAGTTGGAAGATGAAAATGCTGAGAAACCAAATCGCAGAAGGTGAGGCAACACAGAGATCAGAAATGACAAGTTATGCTTACCCCTATCATGGAATGACAAAGGAAAAGGAGCTAGTACTAAGCCCAGAACCTGGGATCATACTATAGAACCTAAAACTAAGGCTGGAGATGGGACCACATAGAAGGAGACCATGCAGTGGGAGGTGAAGCCAGGCAGGAAAAGTAGCCACTGTTAGGGATTCTGGAGGAAGCAGGGGTAGTGGGTGAAATATCCACCATGTTTTCTTGCCTCCTCATGCTCTCCAATATTTCATTTCCTCATATTTGCCCAACTTGTTCAGAGAGAAAAGGGTAAAGATACTTAAGAAAGACAGTTTGTTTTGATACAGAGTAGAGGAAGGAAATGGATTCAGAGCAAATAAGTAATTGACCAGCACACAGACTAAAGCAAATACTCTGATTAATGGGTTGTTGTACACAAATACGTGGAATGGAGACGTTATCAAACTTTTCCATAACTTGATTAGTTCTCAGTTCATGTTTACGGATCAGTATTCAACTTATTGATTTGACTTTTGAGATTCTTGATGCCAGGAAGTTAGAACAATTACAGATATTCCAGTATTGGCACGTTATCCTGACAATTAGGAGAACTAATGTATTAATGAACTGACATGACAACGTTTAATGTGAAAACAGAAACTGATAAAAGAAGAAAGAGGAAAAGAAAGAAGAGAAATGGTTGCAGCATAATGTGTCAGAGAAGAATTTGTTTTCTTGGCTAGATAATTTGGGGAATTACTCTGGTGCTCAAATTCTCAAATATATTTATTCCCAAGTATATTTGCTTATATTCCCAAAAATAAACTCATATCACCTTCTAAAAAAGGAATGCTTGTGACTGACTGGAGGATGGTGCTCCCTAAGGCCTTTGGTTTAGATGGGCTTCTCCTATATGTTTGTACTTGCCAAAGCTGTTTGACACACTTTGTTTTGTCTGGAGAATAATTTGGATAGAAGGCTTGTCAGTGTTTATTGTCTGGAATTAAATTGACTATGAACTTGCCTGAACAGTATTTTATTTTCTTGCCTCCATGCTGCAACAATCTTGCTCACCACACAAGACAAATTTTTTTCCATAGCCTTATCCACCATTTCATACTGTTGTTGAATGACAGAAAAAGTTTTTCTGTCTGATAACACTGTTCATAATTCAGGATTTAAATTCCATGTCTTTCTGATGTTAATTGGAAGACTGAGTTATTTCTTTGTTATGAGAACGGATATCCCATTATGTAAGCATTGATGGAGGTTCAGTTCATAGGTGTTGAAAGAATTATCTAGTTTCATCTTTTATCCAATAAGAATCTTGTATAAATATAAGCAAGCTGCATGCTTCAGCAGACCTCACCTGGCCATTTAGGTATCAACAATGAGAGAAACAACTGAAAGGCTCCAGAGCAGTGAATCTCAAATGCCTGTCTACACAGCTATGCTGGATCAGTGGTCTCATTCGCACCAGAGGAATTTGTTCAAACAAACAAACATATCAGTCAGTCAATCAATCAATCAATCTTGACTCCTGGACCCCATCCAAATCACCCAGCCCAGGATATAATCATTTATTAGGACTATGTAGGATCCAGGGATTTGTATTTCAAAAGAGTCTCCTCGTGTTTCTGATAATCGCTCATACTTGAGAAATAACGTTCTAGAGTATATCATACAGTCTATAAAGGTACCTAAAATGTGCTGGTTCAGTTCTAAACATTACCAATGTCAAAAGAAAGGTAAATTTACACATATACAGGAAATTTCTTACAACCACATCTAAATTGTCACAGCCAAGGGAGTTCCCATTGTGGCTCAGTGGAAATGAATCCGACAAGGAACCATGAGGTTGTGGGCTCGGTCCCTGGCCTTGCTCAGTGGGTTAAGGATCTGGCGTTCCGTGAGCTGTGATGTAGGTCGCAGATGCAGCTCGGATCCCACATTGCTGTTGCTGTGGTGTAGGCCAGTGGCTACAGCTCCGATTGGACCCCTAGATTGGGAACCTCCACATGCTGCAGGTGCAGCCGTAAAAAGCAAAATAAATAAATAAATTGTCACAGCCAGGAGGAGCTTGAAACATGATGGCTAAATGTAATGTGGGCTCCTGGAACAGAAAAAGGACACGAGGTAAAAACGAAAGAAATTTGAACAAAGTAAGGACTTTAATAAAAATATGTCAATATTGGTTCACTAGCTATAACAAATGTACCATACTGATGTGAGATATTAATAATAAAGAAAGCTGGATATGAGTATATTGGAACACTGTACCATATTTGCAATTTTTCTATAAATCTAAAGCTGTTGTAAAATAAAAAGTTTATTTTAAAAATACACCTATATGTATCATAATGTAAGATTAAAAAGCATCTAAACCTATACGATCCATTTTAAATTCCCCAAAACTTATGATATGTGGGACTGTTAGTATTCCCATTTTACAAGTACAAAGACGAGAGAAATTAAAGGACCTGCCTGATAACATAGCTAGTAAATGCCAGAGTAGAGATTCTTGCCCACCAGGATTTCTGAAATTCCCACCCAGTTTCCCCTATTATTAACATCTTAGGTCAATATGATATATTCATTACAATTAGTGAGTCAATGCTGTTATATCATTATTAACTAAAGTCCGTACTTTATTCAGATTTCCTTAATTTTTACCTATTTGGATTTCCTTCATTTTTGCCTAATGTCATTTCTCCATTACAGGATTTCCTCTATAATATCACATCACATGTAGTGATCATTTCTGTTTTGGGTTGAATTGTGTCCCTCCAAAATTCATATATGGAGGCTGTTAACCTCCGGCACTTCCAAATGTGACTATATTTGGAGACAGGACTTTTAAAGAGGTGATGAAGGTAAAATGAAGCCATTACAGTGGGCTCTAATCCAATCTGACTGTTGTCCTTATAAAAGGAGGAAATGTGGATACATAGGGAGACCTCAGATATGTGCACACACAGAGGAAAGACCATGTGAGGACATAGTGCAAAGGTGGCCACCTGCAAGCCAAAGACAGAGGTCTTAGGGAAACAAATTGCCTACAACTAGACCTTGGACTCCCAGCTTCCAAAACTGTGAGAAAATAAATTTCCATTATTTAAGCCACCCAGTCTGTGATTTTGCTATGGCAGCCCTGGCAAACAAATGTTATGTCAATTTAAAAATCACCTGTGGACATTTTTTAATATTAGGATTTCCATGTCCCTACCCATATTTTAGATTCAGCATGTATCGTGATAGCAAATAAGAATTTGTGTTTCAAGCACCCTAATACTCGCTATAATAGAGCGATTTTGAGACACACTGCTTTAAGCCAATGGTTTTAAACGCTCAGTGCTCCTAAAAACTCCCTGGCCCTATAGATCTAGTTAAAACAAAGATCTTAGGGTACCACCCTTAAAGTTTCTGATTAATCAAGTATGTGAAGGGCACAAAACTATTTTAACGGGTATCTTAGGTGATTCTGATGAGTAGTCTTTGTATCACAGGTTGAGACTACTTTTCTTTCTAAGTCTAATGCACACCAAAGCGGTATATATTCCCCAAGAGGGAACCCAATATGATCTATGGAGGTTTGGGAAAATAATTTAGAAGAACTATCTACGTTTGTAACTTAAACTTTAAAAATCTCAATCTTGTTTATGATTTATTTTAAATACATTCTATTTATACAGTAATACGTACATAACTGAATTCACTCATGATCAAAATTATTTTACTGAAATGAGTATACCATTAAAATTTTGGAGATTCTTGACCATATAGATGGAGAGCAAATTAATTCTTGGAAGCTTTCTGCCTAGGGGAAACAATCTATCTTTAAAAATTGTTTCTTCATATGAAATAATAAGGCTGACACAATGGAAGTCTTCATTAGAATAGTTTCAGGGCAAAACATCAGCCACAGTTCTGTCAGTCTTCACCTATATTTAAAGTTAAATAATATTAATAATTTGGATCTTGTGACCTCATTTGTGAAGTACTACTTGTTGGAGTTCCCGTCATGGAGCAGTGGTTAACGAATCCAACTAGGAACCATGAGGTTGCAGGTTTGATCCCTGGCCTTGCTCAGTGGGTCAAGGATCTGGTGTTGCCGTGAGCTGTGGTGTAGGTTGCAGACGCGGCTTGGATCCCGTGTTGCTGTGGCTCTGGCGTAGGCTGGTGGCTACGGCTCCGATTCGACCCCTAGCCTGGGAATCTCCGTATGCCACGGGGGTGGCCCTAGAAAAGGCAAAGAGACAAATAATAATAATAATAATAATGGGGAGTTCCCATCATGGCTCAGTGGTTAACAAATCCGACTAGGAACCATGAGGCTGCAGGTTCTATCCCTGGCCTTGCTCAGTGGGTTAAGGATCAGGTATTGCCGTGAGCTGTAGTGTAGGTTGCAGATTGATCCCGTGTTGCTGTGGCTGTGGCGTAGGCCGGTGGCTACAGCTCCAATTCGACCCCTAGCCTGGGAACCTCCATATGCCACGGGAGTGGCCCAAGAAATGGCAAAAAAAGACAAAAAATAATAAATAAATAAAGTACTACTTGTTAAGATTCAAACAACAGTATCTCGGGTTCTATGTGGGACCTAAAATAGCAAGAGAAAACTGATCCTGACTCTCAGGAGGAACCTGGTGATGAAACTGTAGGCACATCAAATAATGCTTGTATGTACACATAGTTATGGCTGAGTATAAAATATAATTTAATAAGTGACTAAAATGACCTCAATCAAATTATCTTAATAAATACTTACAGAGCAATTATAATGTCCCAGGCTCTATACAGATAATGCTCACAGAAGTTTCTCTCAAAGTTTCAAATTTGGTGACATCAGATTATCCTGGAAGTTAGGGTGAAAGGAAAGAGATAAAATAAAGAGGATTAATTGGAAATCTGTTAAGACACAGTAAGAATCTCTAATCTTGTTCTCACATTTAATACAACAACTATTCCCACAACAAGGTAGAAGGTTAAAAAAAAAAAAAAAGTGGGGGGTGGATTCTGGACTAGGGAACAAATGACATAATTGAGGACAGGAAAGGAAAGTTGTAGCTAACAACTATATTGAAAATAGAATGTTGAGACCTCTAGCCCTATTCCTCCAGTGGGCAATCAGAATGTTGGCAATCTTCCTGTTAGGAGTCTTCTTTGGGAATCTGACCAGACCAGGATGCAAAAACCAACAATACTGACATAGTTGATTCCCCAATGATGTGACATAGTGAGATCATCCTACAATAAATTTCAAAGTCAGCAAATCCAATATCTATGTTCAGAGATTCAAGATTGCATCCTTCCCAACATTTCATTTTGAAAATGTTCAAATATATGACAAAGTTGAAAGAAAGTATAGTGAAAGTTGTATACTGGCACAAAAATTCTGTCATTCATATATTGTTTTCCTTTTAAAAATTGAACTAGGTACAAACTTCTAGTTATAAAGTAACTAAGTTCTGAGGATGTGAGTACAACACGGGAACAATAGTTAATAGTACTATATTGTATATCTGGAAATTGCTAAGAGGGTAGATCTTAAAAGTTCTCATCACAAGGAAAAATAATTTTAACTATGTGAGGTGATGGATGGCAGCTGAACTTACTGTGGTATATATACAATTCTCGGTACATACATAATCAAGTCATTATATTGTACACCTAAAACTTACACAGTATCATATGCCAATTATATTTCAATAAAACTAGTAAAATAAACAAATGAAGTTAAATTAGGCTTTGATTCACATGCCATAGAATTCACCCTTTTAAAATGCACTGATCTGTGGTTTTAGTATACTTACTAAATCGTATAATGATCTCCCCTACCTAATTCCAGAACATTTTCATCACACCCAAAGGAATTCTACACACATTAGCAATCACTCTCCATTCCAACCTCTCTCCAGCCTCTGGACATCAATGATCTACTTTCTGTGTCTATGGATTTAGCCCTTCTGGACATTTCATATAAATGGAAGAATATAATATACACACTTTTGTCTGATTTCTTTTACTTGGCATGTTTCCAAGTTTCATCCATGTTGTAGCATAAATTAATACTTAATTCCTTTTTAGGCTGAATAATATATTCTTTTTTTATATCTTCTTTGGAGGAATGTCTATTCAGAGCCTTGTGCATTTTAAAAATTGGGTTGTTTATCCTTTTGTTATCAGATTATAAGAATTCTTGATATATTCTGGATACTAGACCATGATCAGATATATGATTTGCAGATATTTTCTCCCACTTTGTGAGTTTTCTCACTTTCTTAATAGTGTCCTTTGAAGTACAAAAATTCTTCATTTTGATGAAGTCCAATTTATCTATTTTTTCTTTTTGTTGCTTGTTTTTAGTGTCATGTCTAAGAATCCACATCAAAGCCAAGCTCATGAAGGTTTATCATTATGTTTTCACCCAAGAGTTCTGTAATCTTACATTTAGGTCTTTGATTCATTTTTGAGTTAATTTTTATATATGATACTAAGAAGGGGTCCAACTTCTTTCTTTTGCATATGGCTATTCAATATCCCAACATCATTTGTTGAAGAACCTAGTCTTTTCCCACTAGTCTTAGCAACCTTATAGAAAAATTATGAATCATTAAAATATGGATTTGGTATGGACTCTGCATTCTATTCCATTGTTCTATGTCCCTATATTCATACCAGCACAACACAGTTTTGATTACTATAGCTTTTTAGTAAGTTTTGAAATAGGGAAATGTGAATTCTCCAACTTTGTTCTCTTTCAAAGTTGTTTTGACTATTCTGTGTTTATTGACTTCCATGTTAATTTTTTTAGGATCGACTTGTCAATTTTTGCAAAAATGTCAGCTGGGAGTTGGGGCATTGTTCACTGGACCTATAGATCAATTGGGAAATATTACCATCTTAACAACACTAAAATTTGTGACGCATGAACACAAGATGTTTTTCCATTTATTTGGATTTTAACTTCTTCCAATGGTATTTTATAGATTTCACTTTGGAGGTTTTACACTGCTTTTGTTTGAATTTATTTATTTAGTTTAAATTTATTTAAATTTATTAAATATATTTATTTTGTTTAAATTTATGTTACTTTTGGAGACTAATGTAAATGAATTTCCTTTCTTAAAGTCATTTGCAGTTTGTTTATTGATGGTGTATAGAAATATAATTGAATTGTGCATTGATCTCACATTCTTTCAAACTTGCTGAACTTATTTATTGCTCTAATAAATTTGTGTGTGTGTTGTGTGTGTGCTTATGTTTTTTTGGGAGAATTGTTTTGTTTTAGTGGATTACTTAAGATTTTGTAAGTATAAAATCATGTCACTTGCAAATATGGATAGTTTACGTCTTACTTTTCTATGTGAACGCTTTTTATTTCTCTTACCTCATTGTCCTGGCTAAAACTTTCAGTGCAATGTTGAATAGAATTGGTTAGAGTAGACATCCCTGTCTTCTTCCTGATCTTAGAGGGAAAATATTAATTTTTCACCATTAGGTATAAGGTTAGATTTGAGTTTTTCGTAAATATTCTTTACCATGTTGAGGAATTTCCCCTATATTTCTTGTTTTGTGGAGTGTTTTTATTATGGATGGGTATTGGATTGTCAACTACTTTTTTGTATCTATTGAGATGATCATGTGGCTTTTGTTTTTTATTATATAATATGATGTATCACATTAATTGAGAAAGCTTTGTATTTATTCTTTTGTTGGCTGCAGTGTTCTATAAATGTCTGTAGGGTCTAGTTGATTTATAAGGTTGTTCAAGTCTTCTTTTTCCTTTCTGATCATCTATCTAGTTGTTCTATCCATTATTGAAAATGGGTTATTAGAAGTCCAAATACTACTGTTGAATTGTCTATTCCTCCCTTCAGTTCTGTTAATGCTTCATGAACATTGTTACTATCTTGTTAGATGCTTGTATGCTTATAATTTTTATAACTTTTGGATGGGTTTATCCTTTTATTATAAATACCCTTGTTTCTAGTAACAATTTTTTGTCTTAAAGTCTGTACTAGTTTCCTAGAACTATCATTAAAAAGTTACCACAAATTAAGTTGCTTAAAACAACAGAAATTTATTCTCTCACAGTTCTGGAGGCTAAAAGTTTGAAATCAAATTGTCAGCAGAACCATTTGCCTATTCCTAGATCCTAGTGGTTCCTGCAAATCCTGTGCTTACCTTGGCTTGTATTATTCATCAATCCCATATTATCCTCAGTCAGTTCATGGCATTTTCTTTGTGTCTCTGTGTCACTTTTCCTCTTCCTAAAAGGACATTGGTCATTGAATAAAGCCCACCCTAATCCAGTATTGTCTTATTATAACTTGATTATGTCTGCAAAGGCACTATTTCCAAAAAAGGTCACATTCACAGATTTCAACTGGATACAAATTTTGGGGGTGGGGGGACACTATTCAATCTAGTACAGTTTATTTTGTTTGATATTAATATAAATATTCTAGCTTTCTCTTACCATTTACATAGTTTATCTTTACCCATTCTATTCCTTTTGACCTATTTGTCACTTTGAAACTTATGTGTGTCTCTGGCAGACGACATAGAATTGAATCATTTTTTGAAAAATTCGATTTTATCAATTTTAGCCATTTAATTGGAGTGCTAAATCTATTTACATTTAATGTAATTACTGATAAGGTAGGATACATATGTGTTATATTGTCATTTGTTTTCTTATGTCTGTTTTTCTCTCTGTTCCTCCAAAACTGCTTTTTTGGAGTTAAATATTTTCTAGAGTGTCATTTTAATTCTCCTGTTCTTCTTCTTTTTTTTTTGGCCATGCCTGTGGCATGTGGAAGTTCCCAGGACAGGGATCAAACCTGCACCACAGCAACAACCCAAGCCACTGCAGTGACAACACCAGATCCTTAACCTGCTAAGACACAAGAGAACTCCCTGTCATTTCATTTACTATAATGTATTTATTTTCTTAGTGGTGGCCCTGGGGACTACAACTAACATCATAATTTATAAAAATGCAATTCAGATTAATAGCACCTCAATTTCTATAGTGCACAAATGCTGCTCCTTTTTAATTCCATTTCCTCCTTCCTCTTTTGTCCTATTATTGTTGCACACACTGCATCTATATAAACATTATGCCCCCACAGTTATAATTATTGCTTCATGTGGTTATCTTTTAAATAAAATAGGAGAAAAAAGAGTTAACAAAAAAACATACATTTATTCTATTTTTATATTAGCCTGTGTGGCAAACTTTATTGAGCTTTCTATTTCTTCACATGGATTTGAGTTACTGCTTAGTGTTTTCTCAGACTGAAAGACTCTATGATTTCCTGTAAGGAAGGTAAAGGACTAACTATCTTGTTTTTTTTTAATGTGAGGATATTTTAATTTCTTCTTCATTTTCAAAGGATAGTTTTGCCAGCTTTGTAATTCTTAAGTTAACAGTTTCTTCTTTCAGCACTCTATGCCATCTCTGACTTCTTGCTAGCCTCCATGGTTTCTGAAGAGAAATCAATAGTTAATTTTACTGAGCATCCCTTGTGTGTGATGAGTCACTCCTCCTCCTCTCTTTCCACTTTCAAGGTTCGCTGTCTTTGATTTTCAATAGCTTAGTTATGATGTGTTTAGGTATGAATTTCTTTGAGTTTACTCTTTTTGAGTTCACAGAACCTCCTGTATGTGTAGATAAATATATTTCCATAAATTTTGGGGAGTGTTCAACCATAATTCTTCAAGAATTCATTCTCCTCTTTTTTCCTCTCTCCTTGTTTTCTGGGACTTACATTATGCATATGTTGATATGCTTGCTTATGTCACATAGTTCTAAAGCTATGTTCATTTTTCCTAATTCTTTTATTTTCAGTTCCTCAGACTCACTAATTTCAACTGACCTATCTACCTCAATTTCACTGATACATTCTTCTGTCTCCTCCAATCTGATCTTAATCCCTGCCAGTGAGTTTTTTATTTCAGTTGTTTGACTTTTCATCTCCACAATTTCTATTTAGTTGCGGTTTTGGTAAATTTTTTTATTGATATTTTCTCTTTAGTGAGACATTGTTCTCATTCTTTCTTGTAGTTCTTTAGATATGGTTTCATTTAATTATTTGATCATTCTGCAAAAAACTTATTTAAAGTATTTGTGCAGTAAACAATGTCTAGGTTTCCTCTGGGACAATTTTTATTGTGTTTTTTATATCCTGTGTATGGGCCACATTTTTTTTCTGTGTATGCCTTATTCTTTTTCTTGTTGCAAACTGGACATTTTGGATAAAATAGGGTATCAAATCTGGAAATCAGATTCTCCCCCCCTCCCAGTGTCATTACTATTTGTTATTGTTGTTCTTATCACTGATTTGCTTAGTTATTTTACTAAACTAATTCCATAAAATCTATATCTTTGTCATCGGTGGTCACTATAGTCTCTGTGTAGCTAGTTTAGTGGTCAGCTAATGATTGGACAGAAGTTATTTTTAACTTCCTAAAATGAATTTTAAAATATTTTTTTAAAATTATAAAAAGCAATTAATGAAAAAGAAATTGAAGAAATTGGCAAATGAAAAGCAAATAAAATATGGTAGATATAAACCAATACAATAACAATTTCATAATGTTTAAATTAATTGTATGAAAAAAACAACTAATTATATCCTGTCTGTAAGAAATTCACTTTAAAGACACAGCCTATGAAATGAAAAAAAATATGATGTGAAAAGAGTAATCATAATAAAGTTGCAGAGACTATATTATTATCAGACAAAGAAAATATAAAAACAAAGAAATTATCAGGGATAAAGAAAAAGAGTTTTCCCTTATTTCATGAAAATAGCACTTCCAACTTAAGTCTCAACATTTCTCAATTAGGAGTTCAATCTCCAGTTATCATCATATCTTCTATCATTACTTCTTAAATCCTCCCTCAAATTCCTGCTCCAAACCAAAAGTACTCTGCTCTAGGAGTTCCATGGTGGTTCAGTGGGTTCAGGATCCAGCATTGTCACTGTTGTGGCTTGGGTCGCTGCTGTGGAGCAAATTCGATCCCTGGCCTTGGAACTTTTGCATGCCATGGGCATGGCCAAAACAACAAAACAAAACAACAACAAAAGACAAAGGAGAAGATGGTGGACTAGTATGAAGTGAAGCTCACCTACTCCCACAAACATCAAAAATGCATCTATATGTGGAATGATTCACACAAAAAATTTTCTTAATGCTGGCAAAAAAACCTCAGGATTCTGACAGAGCAAGAAAATCTTCACAAAACTGGGTAGGACAAAGGAAAAAAGAAAGAGAAAATGATAAAGGAAGCAGGATGGGACCTGCACCATTAGGAGGGAGCTGGGAAAGATGAAGAGTTTCTGCACCCTGGGAAGTCCTCCCACCAGCCAGAAGTTCAGCTGGGACAGAGGAGGAACTTTAGAGTCTTGGAGGATAATATAGCAATCGGTTTGAAGCAATTAAAATGGAGAGAGTCCTCCACAAATGGTCAGTGCTACCTCCCTGCACTCCCCAATCATCTGCTTATGCAGGCAGGGGTTGGGAACCAAAACTTGGGCTTTGGAGATCAGACTCAGAGAGAGAACTGGGGCTGACAAAGTGGGAAAAAACTGGGGCTGGTGGCACGCAAAGAGCCTGGATGGACTAGATTCTAGGGCAATCTTGAGAGTTTAAGCTAAGGAAACCCGGATGGGTTTGGAGGCCAGCCATCATTGTTTGGGGGTGCTGGAGGGAAGGAGCAGGATCTACTACCACTACAGCCTTGTTCCCTGTGTGCTCTCAGATGGCTGGACACTGCCCAATTTAGTTCCAGGAGCCATAGCACAAGAAGCTGCTGCCTAGCAAGGGGACAGACAAAGCCCAAAGTTAGTGGAAGGAAAGAAATCATAAAGATCAGGCAAAAATAAATGAAATAGAGACAAAGAAAACAATATAGAAGATCAATGAAACCAAAAATTGGTTCTTTGAAAAGATAAAAAACAGTTGATAAACATTTCGCTAGACTCATCAATAAAAAAGGGAGAGGGTTCAAATCAATAAAATTAAAAATGAAAAAGGAGAAGTTACAACTGACACCACAGAAATACAAAGGATCATAAGAGACTACTATAAGCAACTATATGCCAATAAAATGGACAACCTAGAAGAAACGGAAAGATTTTTACAAAGGTACAACCTTCTAAGACTGAACCAGGAAGAAATAGAAAATACGAAAAGATCAATCACAAGTACTGAAATTGAGGAGTTCCCATCGTCGCTCAGTGGTTAACAAATCCAACTAGGAAACATGAGGTCGTGGGTTCGATCCCTGGCCTTGCTCAGTGGGTTAAGGATCCGGTGTTGCTGTGAGCTGTGGTGTAGGTCACAGACGCAGCTCAGATCTGGCGTTGCTGTAGCTGTGGCATAGGCTAGCGGCCACAGCTCTGATTAGACCCCTAGCCTGAGACCCTCCATATGCTGCAGGAGTGGCCCCGGAAAAGGCAAAAAGATAAACAGACAAACAAATAAAAAACAAGTACTGGAATTGAAACTGTGATTTGAAAACTTCCAACAAACAAAAGTCTAAGACAAGAGTATTCTGAAACTCTTCCAAAAAATTTCAGAGGAAGGAACAATCTCAATCTCATTCTATGAGGCTACTATTATCACCTTGATATCAAAACCAAAGATACTAAAAAAAAAGGAAAATTACAGGCCAGTATCACTGAGTAACATAGAGGCAAAAATCCTCAACAAAATATTAGCAAACTGAATTCAACAATATATTAAAAGGATCATATATCATGATCAAGTGGGGTTTATCCCAAGGATGCAAGGATTCTTCAATAGCTGCAAATCAATGTGATACACCACATGATTTCAATAGATGCAGACAAAGCTCTGGACAAAATTCAACATCCATTTAAGGTAAAATATAAAAAGTCACAGAAATTGGGCATAGAGGGAACCTACTCGACATAATAAAAACCATATTTGACAAACCCAGAGCTAACATAATTCTCAATAGTGAAAAACTGAAAGCCTTTCTGCTAAGATCAGAAACATGACAAGGATATTCACTTTCACCACTATTATTCAACATAGTTTTGGAAGTCTTAGCCATGGCAAGCAGAAATGAAAGAGAAATAAAAGGAATCCAAGTTGGAAAAGAAGAAGTAAAACTATCAGTCACTGCAGATTACATGATACTATACATAGAAAATCCTAAAGATACTACCAGAAAACAGAACTCATCACTGAATTTGGTAAAGTTGCAAGATACAAAACTGACACACAAAAATCTATTGCCTTTCCATATACTAACAATGAAAGATCAGAAAGATAAAAAGAATAAAATACCTAGGAATAAACCTACCTAAAGAGACAAAAGACCTATACTCTGAAAATTATATGATGCTGATGAAAGAAATCAAAGATGACAAACAGGTGGAAAGATATACCAAGCTCTTGGATTGGAAGAATCAATACTATCAAAATGACTACACTACCCAAGACAATCTATGTTTCAATGTAATCCCTATCAAGTTATCAATGCCATTCTTCACAGAACTACAACAAAATATTTTTTAATTTGTATGGAAACACATAAGACCCTGAATAACCAAAGCAATATTGAAGGAGAAAAACAGAACTAGAGGCATCAGGCTTCCTGACTTCAAACTATACTACAAAGCTACAGTAACCAAAAGAGCATTGTACTGGCACAAAAACAGACATATAGATCAATGGAACAGGATAGAAAGCCCAGAAATAAACCCAAGTACCTATGGTCAACTAATCTATGACAAAGAAAGCAAGAACATACAGTGGAGGAAAGACAGTCTCTTCAATAAGTGGTGCTGGGAAAACTGGACAGCTTCATATAAAAGATTGAAATTAGAACATTCTCTAACACCACATACAAAAATAAACTCAAAATGGATCAAAGGCCAAATACTATAAAATTCCTAGAGGAAAACATAGGCATAACAGTCTTTGTAATACATTGCAGCAATATCTTGTTTAATCTACCCCCTAGAATAATGACAATAAAAATAAAAATAAACCAAGAGACTTAATTAAATTTAAAATCTTTTTCACAGCAAAGGAAACCATAAAACAAAACAAAACAAAATAAAAAAAACAAGAAGCAAAAAGACAACCTGCAGAATAGGAGGAAATCCTTGCAAATGAATCAACTGCAAGGGATTAACCTCCAAAATATACAAACATCTCATGCAGCTTTATATAAAAAACACAAGATCTAAACAGACATTTCCACAATTAAGACATATAGATGACCAAAAAAAACGCATGAAAAGATGCTCAACATCACTAATTATTAGAGAAATGCAAGTCAAAACTACAATGAGGTATCACCTCACACCAATCGGAATGGGCATCAACAAAAAGTCTACAAACAATAAATACTAGAGAGGGTATGGAGAAAAGGGAACCCTTTTACACTGTTGGTAAGAATGTAAATTGGTGCAGCTACTGTGGAGAAGAATATGGAGGTTCCTTAAAAAACTAAAATAGAGTTGCCATATGATCCAGCAATCCCACTCCTGGGCATATATCCAGAGAAAACTCTAATTCAAAAAGATACATGCACCCCAATGTTCATTGCAACACTATTTACAATAGCCAAGACATAGAAGCAATCTAAATGTTCATAGACAGATTAATGGATAAAGATGTGGTATGTATATACAATGGAATATTACTCAGCCATAAAAAAGAATGAAATAATGCCTTTGGCAGCAACATGGATGGACATGGAGATTATCATACTATTTGAAGTGAGATACGGAAAGACAAATATCATATGATATCACTTATATGTGAAATCTAATAAAAATGGTACAAAAGAACTTATTTAGAAAACAGAAACAGAGCCACAGATTTAAAAACCCTAAGTGAAACCATTGGGGGGGAGGAAGAATTGGGAGGATGGGAATAACACATACACAATACCGTATAAGTAGATGATTAACGAGAACCTACTGCATAATACAGGAAAATCTACTCAATCGTTTGTAATAATCTATATGGGGGAAAAGAATGGATATATTTATATGTATGACTGATTCACTTTGCTATACACCTGAAACATACAACATTGTGAATCAACTATATATACTACAATAAAATTTTTAAGAAGCAACAAAAAAATGTGTTTTGCTGTACTCTATTGAAAAACAAAATCTCCCATATAAATAAGTGAACCAAAGAGATAAGGGGATAAGGAAAAAAAATCCTCCCTCTCAACAAAGACTGGCTTTTAAGATGAAATTTGCTTCTTCAACTTAGTCCTAAACTTTCCCACAATAGAGACTCAATTCAATCTATCTTGAAGATTAGAAACATATTAACTAATTATGTATTTGGATTTCTGCTGTAATCATCCAAACCTCACCAGACACATGTGTGACACGTCTAGAATAAAAGGAAGTTCTGTACAAGAAAAAGGAAAAAAATCGTATTAATATATATCAAAAAAATTCCTTGTTATAGAGACCTTCTAAGGTAATGACTTTGAAGATAATATCATTAAAGTTTTTGTGTACACTTGGCATAATTACTTACAAAATTATCTTACTACTTTTTATGTTATAGTGCATTTATTATTGAGAGAAATCATGTTAGCACACTTTTTAAATGAAAATCTTATATTCCTGACAAGTTCTATTGTCTTCTTGCCATTTGACTCAGAAAAGCACCTCCACAACCCATCCTAAATCTATCCTCCACACTGTTATCAGAGTGATATTTCTGTAATTCTAATCACATAAATCCAGAGCTGACTCTGAATGGCTTCCCGATCCACCATCCAGATTCATGACTTCAACTATCACTTGTATGCTGATAACCCCCAAATCGTCACTCCAAATCTTTTCACAGTACCCCAAACTTATAAGCAACTCTCTACTGCATATACTCAGTGGAACAACCACACATCATCATATACCTACCCAAAATTAACCATTGATAATTTTTCCAATGTCATTACTTCTATGGCTATATACACATGCTCTTTGCTGACCATACTAAAATAAACAGTTTTAAGTTCTCAAAATGCATGCATGCTTTTTTCAGATGTTGTCAACTCTGGAAGGGAGTCCCAACCCTATAACTATTCATTCTCATTCTGATGTCCTTTCCTTACTGCCCCCCACAGCAACCTGTGGATTCATTAATAATGAACAAATATTTTAATATATACTGATTGCTTTGTATCCAGTACTTTAAATGGATCATCTCTCTTAATTTTTAGAACAACCCTATTGGATGGGCACTGTAATCATCATCATTATACATATGAGAAAAGCAAAGCCAAAAGACATTTAAGTATTTTCGTTCAGATCATATAACTGATAAAACCAAGGATGGGAACCCAACAGACAGCCAGATTCCAGAGTCAGAGCAGTTAACCCCAACTATACAGTCTTCCCTTTATATATTACATAGCCCATATCACATTCCCTATAGGTGTGAGCTTATTTATTTGCCTTCCCAACTAGACTCTGAACAATCTGAGAGATGGGATGACGTCTATCTTATTCACCGCTTTATCTTCTGTACCATGAACAATTCCTCACTCACCATATTGACTATAGGGTTGAATCAATGAATTGCTTCTTTAATGTGTTTTCTGGGTAATCCCAGTCTATCTTGTAATTAAAACAGTTTGAATCTACAAAACACACACACACACATATACATGTATGTATATAAAAAACAGCTTCATTACATTTTATTTACTTTCTAGAGGTCTTCAACTTATTAAGCTGTCAAATTACAAGGAAATGTTATTTATGTGTTCTATAATATTGTGGTGATTATGAAGCATTATCAGCCAGGGAATAAAATTATCATTAATATAAAGATTGGTTCAGTAATAAAAATCTCAAAATAAATATTAAGGCAGATATAAACTTTAGAATTCTACAATTTTATTTAGAGATTGTAGGTTGGAAGCCATACATTGCTGACACCCAGTGGTAATCTGATATACAACAAGCTTGGTTTAATGATTTTCTTTTCCAACTGCTACACTGTATGATTTTAGTCTTTATTTTATAGTTCTATTTTATTTTTATATACACAATATTTTTTAATTTTTTAAAATTACAGAAACTTGGGAGTTCCACTGTGGTTCAGCAGGAACAAATCCAACTAGGAACCATGAGGTCACAGGTTTGATCCCTGACCTCACTCAATGGGTTTAGGATCTGGCATTGCCTTGAGCTGTGATGTAGGTCACAGATGTGGCTTGGATCCAGCGTTGCTGTGGTTGTGGCGTAGGCCAGTTGCTGCAACTCTGATTCGACCCCTAGCCTGGGAACTTCCATATGCCGTGGGTGTGGCCCTAAAAAAAATTACAGAAATTCAAAGATTATTGTTTATTAGCACATCATTACACATCATTAAGAAACAACTCTAATTCTTTTAATGCAATTTTAATTATAACCGAGATCATAATAATAGTGTTTTAGAAAAAGTATACAAACACACAGCCTAGGTCTTTTCTCTAGCACATGAAAAGTGATAAAACTATGAGAAAAGCAAATAAAAAGTGGAGGAAGTAGTTTTCAAGTGGGTACCATCTAATAGTATTTTGCATTTCTCTAGTGCTTTAATCTTTGCAAAGCATTTTATTATTTATTTATTTATTTATTTATTTTCTTAGGGCTGCACCTGTGGCATATTGAAGTCCCCAGGCTAAGGGTGGAATTGGAGCTGTAGCTGCTGGCGTATGCCACAGTCACAGAAACGCCAGATCCTAGTACATCTACAGCCTACACCACAGCTCATGACAACGCTGGATCCTTAACCCACTGAGCAAGGCCAGGGATTGAACCCACATCTTCATGAATATTGGTCAAGTTCATTACTACTGAGCCACAACAGGAACTCCCTTGAAAAGCATTTTAAATGCTTTATAAAAAGGTGCATCATAAAAAGTTTCTCCTTTTTTGATAGAATTAATGTGAAAGCATTAGATAATGGAATCAATAGTCCCCTCTAATAGTCTTGTGTCTTAATTGTTTAGCTGATCAAAGCACAGTAAGTCACTTTGGTGATTGTGAAGTACATAAATAATCCTAAAATGACAACTAGGGATCACTACCACCATCGTTATGAATTTTGCCTCTTATTTAAGGTAGGAGAAAAATCTACTGCTGTGTTTAATGTCAAGACGGCAGCTGCTTTGGGAAATTGTCAATTGAAAACCAAAATCACACTCAAACACAGCTGAAAAAAATGAGTTATTTGCACTGGCAGATAGCCAAAGGAAGTAAGAATTTATATTTTGGTGCTTTAGCTTTAAGTATATCTCATAGTGATCATAGGTCTTAGTATAGTGGCTCTTAAATTATTTTATTTCACAGACCAACACAATTTTAAAAAATTGAAGGTCTGACATATGTCATTAAAATTTTTTTTCAAGTATGGGAATTTAAAAGAGGGTATTACGATCCCCCCAAATGTAGGAATGAAATAAATCTGTGTCTAAAGGACAATTCTTCTTAAGAAATGACATTTGGTAATTATACCATTTTATCTTCCTCACTTTTCACAGACTGGTGAAACATGATCAAGTGGCAATAACAGGAAACCCAACCTCCAGAACGCATTGTTAAATCTTGCCCTATGTCTTTAATTGGAAAATGCAGTTTCCCTGTGAGAGGTGGTTTAATTCACAAAAGTGTATATTTTAAGGAATGGAACTAGAATTCTATGGAAATTCTGATATGTGTTTGTAGAAAATTCTTCATTAGTTATAAGTACATAAAATTCTTCATTAGTTATAAGTACATATACAAAGAAAGAAATATTTAGCACAACTTAAGTGTCAAGGGCTGTCTGAGTTATATTCATTATCTTATTTCTCACCACAATCATATGAAGCAGGTACATAATATAGGTACCCCCATATTATGTTTGAGAAAAATGAGGCACAGAAAGTTTAAGTAACTTCCCTATGGTTATATAGCTGGCAAGGGGTAAAGAAAATATTTCAATACAAAAATAAGACTCTAAAGCCTGCACTGTCAACCAAAATACTATAACTTTGGATTTGAATAGTTCATCTGCCTTGCTTTCATAGGCACAAGACAAGAAACCAGAAAAGTTTGATTAGGTTTGAATTGGCTACTATTATTTCAAGTTGATTACATTTGGATTCTCCATCAAAGAGTATAAATGTCTACATCTCCAGTGACCCTAAAAGTGGTTTCAAGAAGTCAGGAATAAAATAGTCAGTTGTCTTGTTTCTTCTTCTTCATTCCAGAGGAAGATAGGTCTGATACAAATTAAGTCCTTATGGTGATAAAGCAAGAAATTATCTCCTATTCTCAACCAATCAGTCCTCCTCCCTTACTTGGATCAATAAATGAGCATCTACTTTGTGCGAGTGTTGGGCTATTGATTTTGGAAAATATAAAGAAGTAAAAAACATCTGGTCTCTACTCTCAACAAATTCAGAGAATATGTTGTGGTTTCCAAGCCTGGTTCCTCATTGAAATTACTGGAGAGCTTTTCAAAAAATTTATATTCCCAATTCCTGATTTTCTTCACCAGAAAGCTCAGGAGTATAGTTCGGGGATATACATATATTTAACAAATATATATCATGTATATGTTTAACAAAAGTCCCCAAGTGTTTGTGTGTGTGTGTATATTCAGGTATGAAACTCCTGCTGTACAGTACTGGAAACTCTGTTGTGACTAAAGGATCTTTTTTTTTTTTTTTTTTTTTTTGAGTCTTTTAGCCATTTCTTAGGCCGCTCCTGCGGCATATGGGAGGTTCCCAGGCTAGGGGTCTAATCAGAGCTGTAGCCGCCAGCCTACGCCAGAGCCACAGCAACGCGGGATCCGAGCCGCGTCTGCAACCTACACCACAGCTCAGGGCAACGCCAGATCGTTAACCCACTGAGCAAGGGCAGGGATCGAACCCGCAACCTCATGGTTCCTAGTCGGATTCGTTAACCACTGCGCCACGACGGGAACTCCCTAAAGGATCTTTTTATGTCAGTTACAACTCTTTCTTTTCTAGGTACCAAGCGGGGTCCCAAAGCTTCTGTTTTGAAAGCATCCTCTACTACTACAGCAGAAGCTAAGATTGTAAAGGCAGGATAGAGGATCATGTAAAGCATTGAATGCTGTACTACAGAATATGAATATTACTTTCTAAATCAGTGGTTCCCAAATCTTACTGCAAATTGGTTTTATAAAAAACAGAATTTTATAAAGTGCCCTAAATCATTATTTCTAGCAACAGAGACTGGGCATTTTTAAAAAGCATTTGCAGAGGAGTTCCCTGGTGGCTCAGCAGGTTAAAGATCCTGTGTTATCACTGCTATGGAATGGGTTTGATCCCTGGACCGGAAACTTCTGCAGGACATGGGTGCAGCACAAGAAAGAGAGAAAGAGAGAAAGAGAGAAAGAGAGAAAGAAAGAAAGAAAGGAAGGAAGGAAGGAAGGAAGGAAGGAAGGAAGGAAGGAAGGAAGAAAAACACAAAACAAAAAGTATTTGAAGAGATTCTGAAGCAGCCACCCTCTGGCAGAACTTGGGATCCACTGCATATAAGACCTGGGCCACATGCTCAACCAGGAGATTGCAGACTTGGCCACAATTCAAACTTAGTAGCTCTCCCCTTATTTTTAATCATAATTATCATAATTTAATAATAGCAGCTGCCACATATTGAATATAAATTATAAATAAGGCATAATATGAAGTGATCTACATGCATTACCTCACACAAGATCTGCAACAAATCAGTGCAGCAAATAATACATTTAGCTTCATTTCATTGAAGAGGAAAAATGAGATGCAGATAGGTTATGTCATTTTACCAAGTTAATACAACTCATAAGGGGCAGATTTAGGATTTCATTCCAATATTTCCCAAACTTAGCTCCCAGAAAATCCTTTTATTTCATATAATACCTATTAATTATAATAACACTTATAAACCAGGGTTCTATGGGGAGAAACAGAAATACTGAAGTTTTGCCTTTCTAGGCAGAGTACACATAGCCAAAATTAAGAAGACATATATGCTGAGGATGAAGGAAAAGTATAAAACTAGAAGTCAAGTCTTCTCAGAAGCTAGTAACAAATGGGCTCTACCTATAAAGTTGCAGAAATTAGAGAGAAATGATGCAGAATGATGTGATAAAGATGAATTTTGGTCAACAATTTGGCAGGTGATAGTTACTATTGAGAGCTCAAGAAGAGGGAAAGCCTAAACCAGCTGCTGTAGATCATGAAGAACAAATGGAATAATTTCATAGTAGACAGATTTAGTTGAATTTGAATATATATTAAATCCTTAGAAAAGGACTTACCTTACCTCCCATTGAATGGTATTCTCTCCATAGACTGACTATATTGAAAAAATGAAGTTTACAGAGACAAGAGCATGAACTCTGGAACCAGACTGCTTGGGTTCACATCTACATAATAGCTATGTGACTGAGAAAATTACTTAATCTCTTTATGTTTCAGGCTTCTCATTTGTAAAATGGAAATAATAATAATTACCAACCTCTTAGTGTAGTTATGAGGGTTAAAAGAGATAATACAAGTAATGCTGTCAGAATAGTCCCTGGCAAAAAGTATACACTCTATGTGAGGTTTATTATTATTAATCAACTCACTTTAAGCTCTTAATATCCATGTGCTTATCATTTCTACTTATGAAGAAAGCTTATGAACTTATTATAAGAACTAAGAAGTTAGTAACTGGTACCATAAAGTTACCATATAAAAATGAAGTAATTAACTCTGTTAGTAAAAGAAATCTAACACTCTCCTTAATGAAGTTTTCACAAACTTTTACACTATAATATTAGATTAACTTCAGATCTTTCATTACATTTCCACCCAGTACAAATTTATATGACCTCCAATGTCTACCTATATCATTTACAAATTACCACCTAAAAAAATTTTTTAAAGAGGAATAAACCATTTAACACATTATTTCTACTTATTTTGTGACTTCCAGTTTTCAGAATCAATTTGCTAATGATGGAGATAAATATAAGCAACATATACAGATATATATTATCTGCATATTCCAAACTCCATGAAGCTTTCAATTCAAGAAAGCGTATTGGCATGAGTTTATTACTGCTCAAGAGTGCTACGGAATGGGACTCTCCTCAGTGTGCGGAGAAGTAAAGTTCAGAACTCCTGCTTGCATGTAGAATATCCATCTGAATCTTTTAATGTTTTTTCCCTAAATTTAATATTTTTCCATCTAAAATCTCTCTTGAAATCCTATAACACCAGTGTAATAAGATGAGACTGAGTCTTCCTCCCCTTTGGAAGAGTCTGCTCTTTAGAAACTTGAGAAAATCAGGGAGAGATCCAAGGAAAGGAATTTATAGTGAATAGATTAAATAAAGTCTGTTTTTGGCTCAAGAGAGTTTTGATGTTTGATAGGAACACATCACGTTACCTTCTGATGACTTGTAAACTTCAGAATCTAAAACAAAACTCTACTTGCAAAACCATGTGGCCATGGGTAGATCATTTAAACTATTCAAGATCTGAACTTCTTATATTTAAAATGTTAAACGTAAAACTACCTATCTCACAGGGGTGCTATGAGTATTAAATAATGTAATACAAGTGCTTAGCACATGTCAAGCACATATTAAGTGCTCAATATATGGTAGCAATAATTCTTATGAGTGTGTTAAGACCTTCAGGGCCAAAATTAGAGTGTGGTGCTAAAGAGATCAAGGAAATTAGTTTTTTAAAAAATTTAGGAGTTCCCGTCGTGGCGCAGTGGTTAACGAATCCGACTAGGAACCATGAGGTTGCGGGTTCGGTCCCTGCCCTTGCTCAGTGGGTTAACGATCCGGCGTTGCCCTGAGCTGTGGTGTAGGTTGCAGACGCGGCTCGGATCCCGCGTTGCTGTGGCTCTGGCATAGGCCGGTGGCTACAGCTCCGATTTGACCCCTAGCCTGGGAACCTCCATATGCCGCGGGAGCTGCCCAAAGAAATAGCAAAAAGACCAAAAAATAAATAAATAAATAAATAAATAAATAAATAAAAAATAAAAAATTTAAGAGACAGAGACACATTTCAACAAACCCAGGTTTAGAATAAAAGGAGGGCCATTTTCAACATAGACACTTTAAGAGTACACACCCTAATTTAACAATGACCATATTGCTTAAGACATGATTGGAAAGTACTCTTTTAGAATTACCTGTACAGCCTGTTAACCAAAGGCGCACATTTTAAAAACTGCCTGGGAACCACAATTCAAATTTTCTGTTAACCAGCCTGAACACTCACTTATAATCCAGTCTTGGCTGCAAATTCTTTTTGGAAGTATTCCCAGCTCTGAGGACAAAGTTTTCTCACTTTGAGATTATCAAAAATTTGTAAACTCTAAGCATAATTGCCCCCTTCTTTGTTTACATTTCTCTGCCAAATTTCAAATTATTATTAGGTGTTATTTTTGTTTCAAAGTTTGCCTCTTTTCATTTTGACCTGATTTTAAAGCTAAACCACTTGGTGGATGAAAGTAAAAGACTACATGATGTAATTTGTCTTAAGGCCAGAATATTTTTCATGTCCCTAAAGATAGGTGTCATTCTATTAATGAAAAAGATGCAATTCACTGACATATGATTTTATGACTAAAGGCAAAAGTGCCAAACAAAGACACCAAGGAAGTAATGCTTGGAACAAGAATAGAAAATGACAATTAGTCCAGTTTCACTAAAGCAAAAGTCTCTATTAAAGCATAATAGGAGATAAATATGGAGATTGGGTTGGGATCTTATTGTGGAGGGCTTTAATGCTAGGCTTAAGAATTATATTTTACTCAGTAAGCAATTAAGACCCATTGAATGTGTTGAGCAGGTAAATAATATATGATGAGACTTAAGGAAACTTAACCTGGAAACTTTTCATTAGCTAGATAGAGTAGAAAGAGGCTGAATACAGAAAGACCAGTTAGAAAACTTAAAATATTACAGGAGATGAGAGCTGATACTGGGTCTTGATAATAGAATGATAGAAAAAAATGGGAGGAGATAATGTAGATAAAAATCCTAGAGTTCTTGTAACTTATGGAATGTTGGACTCAGGAGAGAGGAAGGAGCCAAAGATGAAAGATGTGAGCCCCAGTGGCTGGGTATACAATCATGTCATTAACAGAAACTGGAAATCAGAAGACAGAACAAAAATATGGCAGAAAAAAATTCGAATGGGAAAAAACACACTGTTGGTAGAGATAACAGCAGATAGTTTCCCAAAATTTAAAAAAGATATAAGCTACATATTCAAGAAGACCAACAAACTTCAGTTAGTTACTACTCCTAGGCAAATCACAGGAAAACTTCTAAAATCTCAAGATGAGGAAAAAGTTGAAAGCAGCCAGAGGAAAAAAGATTTATTTTTATTTTTCATAAAGCAGCAAAAAATAACAAGTGACTTCTTAAGTGAAAAATGAAAGCCAGTGGCATAACTTCTACCTACTAAAAAAAGAGATCAGATTATAGTTCTATACATAACAAAAATATCCATTAAGAATGAAACAAATTTTTAAACCCACCTCCCCCCCAAAAAATGAGAAAATTTGTCAACAGCTGACACAGCGTTGAGAAGCTACTAAAGGATGATATTCAGGCAAGAAAAAAAATACAAATAAATCTGAAGATGAAGGAAGGAACAAAGAACAACAAAGGGGTAGATACATGGCCACATCAAAATTAGTACTGATTATTATTAATAATGTATTGAGCAGTTTAAAAAAAATGCAGATAATTAATATTCATGACAAAAATAACACATGAAATAGAGAGAAGGTAAATGGAGTTGAAAAATTCTGTGGTCATTGAATTGTCCACAAAGAGGTAAAAGTATAATTTACATAGTACCTTGATATCAAAGATATACATTACAATACTTTTGGTAAACACTGTGAATATTACAAGAATATTTAAGTATAAAGTTAATATATGGAAATACAAAAATAATACAAAGTAAGACAAAAAATAGTGACATAAAACAGTGACACAAAGAGAAAGCAAATAGCAAGGTATCAAATTTAAACTAAAATGTATCAGTAAATACATTCCACAAAAATAGACCAAATGCAACAGTTAAAAGATAAATATTTCCAACACCTATATGCTGCTTTCTTAAAAACATTTTAGGAGCTCCTGTTGTGACTCAGCAGGTTAAGAACTTGGTATAGTGTCCCTGAGGATGTGGGTTCCATGCCTGGCCTCACTCAGTGGGTTAAGGATCCAGCAATTGCCACAAGCTGCAGCATATGTTGTGAATGCGGCTTGGATCCATCATTGCTGTGGCTGTGCTGAAGCTCCAACTCAATCTCTAGCCCAGGAACTTCCATATGCTGCAAGTGCCGCCATTAAAAAAAAAAAAAGACAGAAAATAACAATTGTTGGTGAGGATGCAAACAAAATAACATCTTCATACCTTGCTGGGGGAATGTAAAGTGGTACAGCCACTGTGGAAAAGAGTTTGGCAGTTTCTTAAAATGTAAACATTGCATTACTACATGACTGAAAAATTCTACTACTAAGTACACAGCCAAAAGAATTGAAAACAGGCATTCAAACAAAAAGTTGTTTATAAATGTCCATAGCATCATTGTTCCTAATAAATAGAGTGGAAACAACCCACATGTTCATCAACTGATGAGTGGATAAACAAAATGTGATATATTCATACATTGGAGTACTATTCAGCCATATAAAGAAATGAAGTACAGATTTGTGCCACCAAACTGATGAACCTTGAAAACATTATACAAAGTAAAAGGCCACATATTGGATGATTCCATTTTTGTGAAGCATATATGATAACCAAACCTGTAGAGACACAGAATATAGGTTAATCATTGCCTGGGACTGAAGGAGAGGTTGGAGAGAGAATGGAGAATGATTGCTAATAGGTATAAGGTTATTTTTGGAGTGATGAAATGTTATAAAATTAGATTATATGATGGTTACACACTGCATAAATATACCAAAAAATTGAATTATACATTTTAAATGGGTATACATAAATCCTGTATGTCAATATAATTTAAATGTTCAGACATATTTAAAACATTTTAAAATAATTAAAGAGATGGAATATCTATAGAAACAGCAGCCTTAGATGTGGAAAATTAGTCAAAATCTTCCAGAGACTAGAAGAGAAGGGAGTATAGATAGTATTACTTTAGATTTTAGTATTTACTTTAGATTTTAAAATAGTAATATGAATAAGAGATGAGTAAGAGAATTTGTAGGCAAATCTTACTCATGATTATAGATGCAAATATCAAAAAAACCCAAAGCAAACAGAAACTAGTGGCGCGTAAAAATTATAATACATTACTAAAGTTAGGTTGACCTCAGGAAAATACGGCTGCTTTAACATTATCAAGCCCAAGAATGCAATTCAGCTTTTAACAGATTAAAAGAGAAAATGTATATAACAATCTCAAGGGGTACAAATTTCTTTATAAAATTCAGTATGTATTCAAAATTCTTACATCTTAGCAGTGAAGAATAATATGGAATTTTGTTAATCTGATAAAGGGTATCAACCAAAGAATACAGTAAACATCATTCTCAACAGTTAAATATTTGAAATTCTTCCTTCAAAATCAAGAGGAAAACAATGATATCTACTATAACTGCTTCCATTCAACAACGCACTGCAGAACAGAATAGGGAGACCATAAATATTCATTCACATATGGAAAAGATACATGTCAGAGCTCACTGTAAATCAGTGGCGAAAGGAGGGATGGTTCAGTAAGATAAGCTGGGATAAACTGGATACTCATTTAGAAAAAACTTTTAGACTTCAACTTAAAGTCCTATATTACATCATACACAACATTTAATTCAAGATGGATTCAAGGCTTAAATGTGAAAGAGAAAGTTTTAAAAATTTTTGAAGGAAATATAAAAAGAATATTTATATGACCTTAGAAAAAGAAATGATTTCTTAAACATGAAAACAAAAAACTAACCAGGAAAACATTCCCATAGCACCTATTCTTTATTTCTATAATTCTATTATATCTTATTTTAGAGAGGACCATAATTGCTTACTTAATTGTCTACTCCACTGAACTAACAACTACTTGAGGATATGTATTGAATCCTATTTTATCTTTTCCCTCACCTTGGCATGTGTTGGTTGTGTCTCTGATATAAGAGAAGAGAAAGTTTCAAGAAAGAGGGTAGGTTTCACTTCTCCCTTGATTTGGCCCTTCAGTGCTTTACCCTCCCTGACAATTACCCAAGTTTTTCTCTCTTTGTTATACATATGAAGTGACATACATGTATAATATCATCCTACTCATCCAAGCTATGATTTTTTTTTGTCTTTTGTCTTTTGTTGTTGTTGCTATTTCTTGGGCCGCTCCCGCGGCATATGGGGGTTCCCAGGCTAGGGGTCGAATCGGAGCTGTAGCCGCCGGCCTACACCAGAGCCACAGCAACAGGGATCCGAGCCGCGTCTGCAACCTACACCACAGCTCACGTCAACGCCGGATCGTTAACCCACTGAGCAAGGGCAGGGACCGAACCCGCAACCTCATGGTTCCTAGTCGGATTCGTTAACCACTGCGCCACGACGGGAACTCCCCAAGCTATGATTTTTACTACTTACTCTTGGTCATCTACCCCATTTGTAAAATTTTAGTCCAATATCTCATTTCTTCATCGCCTGAATTTCTTGGCTTTCGAAGGGTAGAATTAAGCGAAGAATAAAGGTCTACTAATGACTAAAGGAAAAAATCCCAAGTATTGTTTGTTCAGATCTAAATTGGATCTCTGGAAGATAATCTACAGAAAAGAGATTCTAAAAGTTACAATTACAATTCAGAATAAGAGGATTACATCACTGTAGACCAGTCTTAGATCTGTAAGAGATCTTTCTAATATAATCTGTTGTAATTCTCCTTCAAATGTGAGAATTTCTTTTTCCACATTTCTGATATTTCATGAACTAGCTCATCTGTAATTCTTCAAACAGAACAATGCTGGCGACAAACAGCTCACTGTTTGAGAGGGAAGTCTGTTCCATTTTGTTTTGTCCTAACTAATCATTTTAAATCTAGAAAAGGGAACACACAAGCCCGAGGCAATAGGAGCATTGTAAAAATTTCCGTATTTCTGTAGGTAGTTTCCCAAGATATTTTCTCCAGAAACATTTTCAAAATGACCCCATAGATTGCATAACTAACGACAAACACAGAATGCCGCAAATGCTCTCATAAAAAAGGAACTTGTTGAAGCTAGTCACCATCCTCTAAATTGTGCATTCCAGAAATGTTGAGTCATTTGAAAAGGTGCAAGAAATTGAAGCATGAAAATCTACACCAGCAGCCCCACAGGGTGTGTCAACAGTCAGATTATCAGTAAATCAGAGATGAATGCACAAGGCAGCTTTAGAAAAGAGTCTAAATAAGACACAGAGGCCAAGGGGTAAATTTCGTTAAAAGAATCAAAATATGTTAGAATGGGAAAGGCCCTCAAGAGACCATTTAGTCCAGCTATATTATACAGAATATAAGTTCTACAAGAGATTCTAACTCAGAGGATTTCATGCTTAATACATGTAAAAACAAAACAAAAAAACCCCAACCACTTCATACTACAGTCTCCTCCAGATAACTCTAGAGGACATTAAAATGTTACAGGATCTCGGTAATTGAAAAAAACCTATTCAATTTTTCTTGGAGGAGTTCCTGCCGTGGTGCAGCAGAAACGAATCCCACTAAGAACCATGAGGTTGCCGGTTCACTCCCTGGCCTCGCTCAGTGGGTTAAGGATTCAAAGTTGCCGTGAGCTGTTGTGTAGGTCGCAGATGTGGCTCAGATCCCACGTTGCTTTGGCTGTGGTGTGGGCTGGCACACACCATAGCTCTGATTCGACCCCTAGCGTTAGAACCTCCATATGCCGCAGGTATGGCCGTAAAAGCAAAAAAAACCCAAAAAAACAAAAACAAAAACAACTTTGCTTGGAGCATCTCAAATATAACTAGCTGCAATGAACCTTTCTTAGTAACACCTAGCAAAATATTAGTGCAACATACGCCAAGAAATGCTAACCTAGCACTGTGGAACAATGGGATCGGCAGTGTCTCTGGAGCACTGTGATGCAGGTTCGATCCCCAGCTGCAGCTGTGGACCTGTGTCCTGTGGTCACAAGTGCAGCTTGGACCTGGGAACTCCAGAGACTGAGGAGTGGCCCAAAAAGAAAGGAAAAAAAAAAAGAAAGGATGTGGGAAGAAAGACCCAGAAAAGTTTCGAAATGCGTAAATCAGTAAACTACTTAGTTGCAGAGCCAGGACTACAACTCAGGTATCATGGCAGTTTATAAGTCTGCAGCATTCTTCTTTTATGCCTTTAGTCTCTCCGAATCCCTGAGGAAGGATGACTTCCAAACATAACCATAATTTAGTTTCTTGTTCTTTCCTTCATTTCCTCTTTTAAAACTTTATTATTTCCTGATTTGCAACCAGATGGGTGATGCTAAGGAAGATCAGGAAGAAGGGTTGCCAGAATCTGTAGGGCAAGGAGAGGTATTTTTGAAAGCATATTAAATGTTAAATACTTTTTAATTTGGAAAAAAGGATATTTCCTTTCTTTGCATAGGGCTTTCTATAGGAAAAGACATTTAGTCTCACAAAGAACAAGAAGTAATCAGCCATCCCAGGCAAAGGAGGAGTAGTCGAAGGGTTTTGCAGGCAGAGAGGCTAGTAAATTTTAAGGAATAGAGGCAAGAGAGACCCTGCCTTGACTGGGGAACTACATATAGCTTAGTGTGGTTGAAAGACAGAGAGAGGAGTTCTCATCGTGGCTCAGTGGTTAACAAATCCGACTAGGAACCATGAGGTTGCGGGTTCGGTCCCTGCCCTTGCTCAGTGGGTTAAGGATCTGGCGTTGCCATGAGCTGTGGTGTAGGCTGCAGATGCGGCTCAGATCCCACGTTGCTGTGTCTCTGGTGAAGGCCAGCGTCTACAGCTCCAATTTGACCCCTAGCCTGGGAACCTCCATATGCAGCGGGAGCAGCCCTAGAAATGGCAAAAAGACGAAAAAACAAAACAACAAAAAACAAACAAACAAACAAAAACAGTGCTGGAAAAAACAAAGACAGAGAGAGAAAGTAGTTGGTGGAGGTGGAAGAACAAAGGGAATGGGGTGTGGGAAAAGGTATGTACTCAGAAATAAGAAATAAAGTGAATGAAAAACTAATGAGGGTCTAGATGTGAAGGGCCTTATACCTCATGCAATGGAATTGATCTTTATCATGACAGTAATAGTAACACATTGAAAAGCTTAAACAAGAGAGTTACATAATCAGATCTGCATTACAGAAAAAGCACTCAATGGGAAAGTCCGTACTTTTGATAGGGTTAGAGTAGGATAATTAAATAGTCAGTTTAAAAATTTCACTAGAGGATTAAAGACAGAAAAGGATGTTAAGGGAGTTTGGGAGACAGTTGTAAGCTAATGACTACTAAGGATCCAGTAACCTAGCAACAATCTACACTACCTTGAAGGAAGACCAGGTGAATCTAAGCACCAGACACACTGAAGCCACAAACCCCAATAGTTAGAACACAAGACAATAGACATAGGGTCTGAATCTTGTTACGTGAAGTCAGGGAGCTCATTGTTCTTCAAGAGTAGCATTTCTGCATGTTGCCATGACAGAAATATAGGTGAAAGCGGAAAAATTAGGTAAAAGGGAACATTATACAGAAATTAGAGATGAATTACCATATTTTAGTATATGTTACCACCCTTTTGCTAATAGACATATGATTTAAATAGCACCGTGACAGTCCCAGTTAGACCACGTAAGGTCAAAGGAGAAACTAATGACGCCAGCCTGCTTGTGTCTCTCACAATACTAATATACTAAGAAACTAATATGCCTAATCCCAATATACTACTAAACTCACTCTTTGCTTGCTACTTTGCCTCACACTGAATTCTTTCTGCAATGAGACAAAAGAACCTGAGCTTCAGTAAGTTTTGACACCAGGTTAATGGTTTTAATTAAAAGACAGTGGGTTTGAGTTCCCTCCAAGTCAGGGATAGTGGGTTGAAATCCCAATCTGAGGTGTGGATGGGTTCAAGTTCCTACATGAATCTTTGCTGGGTTTGAGTCCCAGCCCATGGGTTTAAGTCCCATTCTGCATTTTAGCTGGGTTTGAGTACCACTGGAGAAGAAATGTGATTTCACTTTCTGACAGAAGGAAGTTTTTAATGGGCTCAAATTTTTCTGGCACTTAATTACCATTTTCTTAAACAAGTTTGGTCTTTGTCCTGAGTCCTGAATGATTAACCTACATGGCCTAAGGAGACATTCTGACGGTCTAAATCACTAAGAGATTGAAGTGCAAGAGTCAGTTCACCAAAAGGGCACAGGTGGCTCATAAGCAGTAAATTGCCCAAGTCAGTAAGTATTTCGTTTGCAGTCACCAAGAATATAGTTCGAAAGGAAACTCACACTTGCTATTTCTATAAGATAGTAAATTCAATAGAAATACTTTAAGTTGTGTTACAGTTTATAATACTCTAGTTGAAGAAATGAAAATTTTGAATTTTCTTTCATGAATTACTCTAATTCATTATTGTTTTAGAATCAACTGTCCACCAAGAAATTATATCAGCCACTCTCACCCCACGACTTACGTTGAACAAGGTCATTACTTTTTTGAGCACAGATGCAATGCAGTGATCCTATGACCAATCTACCCATACAGGATTCATTTTACAAGGGATTATCTTAATGAAAGTGCCAACTAAATATAAGTGCCTCTTATCCTACTTACTGTCATGGAACATACATAATTCCAATGCCTTACAATCATTCTTTGCCTTAAATTGTTTTTCACCTTCAAGGCCATATAGAAGCACAAATACTAATTTTATTAGAAGCATAAATAATAACAGAAACAAAATAATAATAATAATGCAGTGCTTTCTATATCCTATGCATAGTGCTAGACACTATATGCTTTGTCTCATACAAGTACAAAAAAAAATATGAGTTAGGAAACTGTTAATATTCCAAATTAACAAACAAGGAAACTAATCCTTAGAGAGATTAAATAAATTTCCCTGGGTCATAGAGCTTGTGATCAAAATCAGAATTCATATCCAGGTCTGCATGACTGTGAAATCTAACTCCTCACCCTAGGCTTTCTTTCTAATGTTTCTAGTTACCTGTTATACAGTACTTGCTTGGAACTATTCCAGTCAATTTATAAGCACTATATAATTTACCATGCAAACTAACCTTTCAAAAGGTAGTCTTATCCGTATTTTACAGATAAAGAAACAGATGCTCAAAAATTTGTTTCAATTGCTGATGGTTATACAAGGTAGAAAGGCGCAAAGGCAAGATTCAGATTTAGATTTGTCTGACCCTAATTCTGTGTGTTCAGCCACAGTCTATACCATTAGGGTGTGAGAACATAAGCCAGTAGTTCCCTATTTCACATAGAGCTCCAGGACTCTGAGTATATGGATTAAGGTTCACCAAGGTGGTAGAGGGAGGAGTTGGTAAGGTGAGCAGAAAGGAGGCTAAGACCTCTCTTTCTCACTTCACTTATACTTCAACTGGAGCAACTTCATTTTTACCTGTATTATATTTTAGTGTTCAAGATTTCAAAAGATAAAAGAATTTCACTATTTTTATTTTATTTTATTTTTGCTTTTTAAGGCCGCACCCACAGCATATGGAGGTTCCCAGGCTAGGGGTTGAATTGGAGCTACAGCTGCCGAACAGCCACACAGGATCTGAGCCACGTCTGCGACCTACACCACAGATCACTGCTAGATTCTTAACCCACCAAGCAAGGCCAAGAATCAAACCCACAACCTCATGGTTCCTAGTCGGATTCATTTCCACTGTGCCATGATGGGAACTCTGAATTTCACTATTTTTAAAGGGTAAATGCTGAGTGCTTCAAGATTTTTTTTCCACTAACCCCTTAACTGAGAGATTTGTTGACAGTCATCTGAGAGCCAAAGGAATGCAACTATAGATTGTTACTGAGATCATGCAGCTGTTAAGACTCAGTCTGTCAGTCATATCATTTGCAAATAGTTTCCCACATTCAGTAGGATGTCTTTTCATTTTGTCAATGGTTTCCTTTGCTGTGCCAAAGCTTTTAAGTTTAATTAGGTCCCATTTGTTTATTTCTGCTTTTATTTCCTTCTAAAAAGTCAGATCCCATAAAAATATTTTATGATTTATGTCAAAGAGTGTTCTGCCTAAGTTTTCCTCTAGGAGTCTTATGGTTTTCAGTCTTAACTTTCAGGCCACACAAACTGAACAATCAGATCCTGTGTCTTTAAGGAGGTCCACTTTGCCTGCGCATTGTGTTCTCTTTTCCCCTGAATATTTGCAATATAATCCTCACATAGTAAATTGTCTCAGGCATTTTCCATATCTTGTGTTCTGGTGAAAGTGCATCATTTTACATCTTTTGAGAGAAATAAAGAGAAATATAACATTTATTGAGCTCTTATTTCATGATCAGTGAAATACTACACACTATGGTTATTTAATCCTCAAGAAAGAAAGTGATATTATTCTTCCATTTGGAATCTTGGTCTCAGAGATGTTAAGTAATCCTAATTTTATCCCTTGTTTTGGATAGGACACCACTAAAACCACACCAGCCACAGACCTCCCACCACAACCAAATCTATTAATTTAGAGGGGAAAAAAAATCCCACCTTCCCAAGGTATGTGCAGTGTTTCAAAATATCTTGAAGAGTGAAGTCTTTATAAAGTGATTTTTTCCCTTTGCAAATGGCTTTGCTTTGTCATAGACACTTTGTCACATCTATTGGATTGTCAAAAGTAAATAAAATAACATTATTTTTGCCTCCTCTGATCCTTGTTTCTTTTCATTGCTGTATAATAGAGGGTGTGAGTTCTTGAGCTCCCTCCTACCCAAAGTACACATCTATTGAGAAAAAAAAATATGTCTTTATCTCAGCCAGATTTCTCCCCTTTTACCCCTTTTCTCTCTAACCACTCCCCTAAAACAGGAAGTCATAGGATCTCTGACCCTGGGCCATCCCTGGTTAGAAACTATTGATTTTTCACTTTTCTTTTTAAAACCAGCATCTAGAAGGCCTGGAGGTGACTGCTTTCACACTATCATTCAGACCGTTTGTTCTCAGCACCAACCCATCCCATCTTCTGCCTGTGAACATCCCTTTCACACAGCTCCAAGCAGAAGTAGAAGCAATGGGTTTGAAGTGGGAGTGAGGGAGAAGTTAGACTTTAGAGAGGATATGTTTGGGGTAATGATGAGATATCTGAGTTGAGATGCACATCTGGGGCTCAGGTTACACCTCTGGGCTGAAGACACAGAAATGAGAGGTGGTACCCAAGGCCAAGAGAATGGATGAGGTTACACAAGGAGAAAATGGAGAAGAAAGGAAGGAAAGGAAGGGGAAGCGAAGAGGAGAGTGTTCAGAACAGAACTGTAGGGCCTGACTACATGGCAAAGATAGGGAAAGAAGAGGAAGACTTGCTAGGGAATCTATCTATCTCACTCTTTCCATTGCACTGTCAGCTGTTGACTCTGCGGTACTTGAAATAGGTATGTACTCCACCATTAGCAGGCTATTTTTACTGTCTTAATGTATCATGCCTGTTGTCTTACTTCTAAAAAAAAAAAAATGTGTTTCCATCTTTAAGGACTCTGAAGGACAATTTGTTTCTTTCTCTTTTTTTAAAATTTTTTTTCTTTTTTGGCCCCCTCACAGAATATGGATTTCCCTGGCCAGGGGTCAGATCCAGGCTGCAGCTACGCCAATGCCAGATTCTTAACCCACTGTTCCAGGCAGGGGATTAAACCTGTATTCCAGTGCTCCAGAGATGCCACCAATCCTGTTGCGCCACGGTGGGGACTCCGACAATTTGTTTCTTTTCAGCATTAGATTGAACCACAGATTTTGGTTAAGCAGGTAGTAAACAAATCTAAACCTCTGTGTGCCCAAGAAACACAAGTTTCCTCCCTTACTATCGCATCCTGAGTGATACTCTAGTCCTCAGTGTTGATTACCATTACTTTACTTTTCAGGTGGGCAGGTCTTTGGAAACATTAACATAGCTCAAACCATTTTGTCCCCAAAATACTCTTTTAGGAGATATAAATTGTGGTGGTCTACTACTTATACGTGGGATCTAAAAAGGCCAATTTCATAGAAACAGAGCAAAATGGTGGTTGCCAGGGGCTGAGGGGTGTGAGAAATAGAAAAATATTGGTCAGGAGTTCCCGTTGTGGCGCAGTGGTTAATGAACCCAACTAGGAACCATGAGCTTGCAGGTTCGATCCCTGCCCTTCCTCAGTGGGTTAGGGATCCGGTGTTGCCGTGAGCTGTGGTGTAGGTTGCAGACCAGGCTCAGATCCCACGTTACTGTGGCTCTGGTGTAGGCTGGCGGCTACAGCTCCAATTAGACCCCTAGCCTGGGCACTTCCATATGCTGTGGGTGCGGCCCTAGAAAAGACAAAATAAATAAATAAATAAATAAAAATATTGGTCAAAGGGTACAAACTTCCAGTTATAAGTATGAATAGGTTCTGAGGATCCAATGTACAGCATAGTGATTGTAATTAATATATATTGCTACATAGTATACATTAAAGTTGCTGAGATCTTCAATGTTCTTACCACAACAAAGAAGTGGTAATTATGCGGTGTGATGGAGATATTAGCTAGGCTATGGTGTGTCATCATTTTGTAAAATATGTGCGTCAAATCAACACACTGTACAGTTGCATACCTTAAATGTGCATGGTGTTATATGTTAATTACATCTAAATTAATCTGTATAAAAAATAGCTATTTTTTTAAAAGTGATTCTCCAATTAAACAATTTGGAAAATGCTGAATACTACTATCTGAGAGCCACCACGTGTAGTATAATAAAGGCTCTGCCAAATCCTGAAGTTAAAAAAACAAAAGATTTAAGTTTGCTTAACCCAGAATTTCCCCATTTGATCCCCAAATCCTTTTTCCATGGAACATTTACTAATATCCAGCAGACCAAAGTTCCACAGAGCACAGGTAGGTGTCTTACTAATCCAAAGAACCATTTTAATACTAACCACAAAATCCACTTTACAACTGGGAAAAATGATCTACACTTAAAAGTTCTCTCATTTTCATAACAATTGCCACATAATAGTACATCTAGCTATATAGTATGGCCGGTGGTACAAACTAGCAAGATAGCTAAGGGAGAATAAGGGAAAATCTGTGTAATGGAAGACAAAGTCAATGTCTGTCTTAGCCAGGTTAGGTGGCTATAGCAAATTACCATAGACTGTGGCTTAAATAGCAAATACTTATTTCTCACATTTCTGGAGGCTGAGAGGTCCAAGATCAAAGCACCAGCATATCTGGTGTCTGATAGGGCATGCTTCCTGATTTGCAGATGACCTTCTTTTTTTTTAATTACTCAATGAATTTTATTACATTTATAGTTGTACTATGATCATCACAACCCAATTTTATAGCATTTCCATCCCAAACCCACAGCACATCCCCCCACCCCCCAACCTGTCTCCTTTGGAAACCATAAGTTTTTCAAAGTCCGTGAGTCAGTATCTCTTCTGCAAAGAAGTTCATTGTGTCCTTTTTTTTAGACTCCACATGTAGATGATAGCATATGATGTTGGCGTCTTGTCTGACTGACTTTACTTAGCATAATTTCTAGGTCCATCCATGTTGCTGCAAATGCCATTATAAGAAATAAAAGGAATAAAATTTTCCTTTTAATGGCTGAGTAATATTCCATTATGTATAGGTACCACATCTTGATCCACTCCTCTGTTAATGGACATTTAGGTTGTTTCCATGTCTTGGCAATTGAAAATAGTGCTGCAATGAACATTGGAGTACATGTGTCTTTGTGCGTCATGGTTTTCTCTGGATAGATGCCCAGGAGTGGGATTGCTGGATCAAATGGTAATTCTATGTTTAGTTTTCTGAGGCATCTCCATACTGTTTTCCACAATGGTTGCTTCAAATTACATTCTCACCAACAGTGTGATAGGGTTCCCTTTTCTCTACAACCTCTCCAGCATTTATTGTTTATAGACTTTATGATGATGGCCATTCTTCCCAGTGTAAGGTGGTACCTCATAGTGGCTTTGATTTGCATTTCTCTAATAATTAATGATACAGATGACCTTCTTGTTGTTATAGTCTGGCATGGCAGAGAAAAGAGGCAAGCTCTCTCACATCTCTCTTTATAAGGGCACTAATCCCATCATGAGGGCTCCACCTTCATGATCTAAATATCTCCCAAAGGCCCCCACCTCCTAATACCATCACATTGTGGATTAGGGTTTCAATGTATGAATTTTGGGACGTAAACATTTTAGTCCGTAGCATTGGCCCATATAAAAATATGGCCTGTGCCTTTTGTCACAGGTGTAGCAACACAAGATCTGAGCTGCATCTGCAACCTACACTACAGCTCATGGCAACGCCGGATCCCTAACCCACTGAGTGAGGCCAAGGATAAAACCTGCATGCTCATGGGTCCTAGTCAGGTTCTTTAACTGCTGAGCCACCAAGGGAACTCCCATACCATGTTCTCAATAGCTGAACTAACCAACCTCAGACAGGATAACACATACCTTAGCAACATGCAATTTTCCAGTGACATTTTCTGTTTTTTAAACATTGAAGTTGCGTTAAGTAGTAGAACAATTCTTGCTCTGGAAAGTCACTTTTCAAACTGATAATGAAAATAGCTTGCAGACATCTTTTAATTTAGCACAAAAAAATACAAATATGTGCTTCAGCTCTTCTTTCTTAGCTAGTTTCATGTTTTAAGCAGCGTTTCACCTTAAATTTTTTTTTGACTTCATTATTTTGAAATTCTAATTGCATCCAGTAAAGTTGGGTTGCAGTTCAAGCTCCTTTGAAATTAGTAGCTCAAGAAATTGTTTAATATAAGACATTTTAAAAAAAACTATAAGAATTTTTTATATTCCTTAAATGATAGAAAATAGCATAAGCTAATTTTTTGCTTAGTGAAGAGAGGAAATGAGAAGACATTTCATTCATGCCACTATGTCTTCCTTTATAGACCAAGGTTTTTACTCTTTTTGGCCACTCCAAGAACATTTACTGAGTACCTATTCATTTACTCTAGGGTAGTATATTGGATATGGCTCTACATTTGAGCACTGGCTTCTATTCTCCTTCACAAGTGACTTACTAGGTAAACTTTCCAAATCATTTAACTTTGTTTTGTCCCAATTATTAATTGCTATGTTATCTAGAAGTTTCTAAGAAGAACTTCAATCATTCAGCCCACTCTCCTGACTCCCTCACATGTTTAACTCTGAAAATGAGTACTGGTTAAGATGGCCAAGGCCCAGAATATTTCAAAGCCTTCTACAAAAGATTGAAGCTATCTGTATGAAGAGGACATAACATTCAAATTATTCCATTCTGGAATGTTCTCCATACAACCAATACCTTGTTTGAAAGGAGACACAATTTGCTTAACCACCACCCAAAATATTAATTAAAAAAAATAATGAACCTCAACTAAACCTCACGTCTTAATCAAAAGTTAACTTAAAGTGTATCATAGATTTAAATGCAAAACTGTAAAACTTTTAGAAGGCAAAATAAGAGAAAATATTCAGCACTAAGAGTTTGGTAAGACATTCTGAGACATGATGCCACATGCACAATCCATAAAAGGAAAAATTGATAAATTGTATCTCATTAAAATTAAACCAAAATATTCTTCTCTGAGAAAGACCCTGTGAAGGAGATGAAAAGACAAGCTACAGGGAGTTCCCATCGTGGCGCAGTGGTTGGCGAATCCGACTAGGAACCATGAGGTTGCGGGTTTGATCCCTGGCCTTGCTCATTGGGTTAAGGATCTGGCGTTGCCGTGAGCTGTGCTGTAGGTCGCAGACGCGGCTCGGATCCTGCGTTGCTGTGGCTCTGGCGTAGGCCGGTGGCTGAAGCTCCGATTCGATCCCTAGCCTGGGAACCTCCCATGTGCCGCGGGAGCGGCCCAAGAAATAGCAAAAAGACAAAAAAAAAAAAAAGAAAAGAAAAGACAAGCTACAGACTGGGAGAAAATATTTGCAAACTCCACATCCAAAAAAAGTTATCATGTCTAGAATATACAGTTGATCCTTGAACAATGTGGAGGTTTGGGGCACCAAATCTCTGCCCAGTTGTAAATCTGCCCATAACTTATAGTTCACCCTCCATATCCATGGTTCCTCCATATCCACAGTTCTGTATCCACAGATTCAACCAAATACAAATGTATTTACTATTAAAAAAATCCATATATAAATGGATTTGCACAGTTCAAACTTGTGGTGTTCAAGGGTCAACTGTACAAAGAACTATCAAGACACAGCAGTAAGAAAACAACCAAGTTAGAAAATAGGCAAAAGACGTAAAGAGACATTCACCAAAGAGGTTATAAAGATGGCCGGTAAGCACATGAAAAAATGTTCAATGTCACTGTTATTAGGGAGATGTAAATTGAAACCACAGTGATATAGCACTACATACTTATCAAAATGGCTAAAATAAAAAATAGTGATAACACTAAATTCTGGAGAGGGTACAGAGAAACCATAATGCTCATACATTACTGGCAGGAGTGAAAAACAGTATGGGCACTCCAGAAAAGTTTGGTAGTTTATTATAAAACTAAACATGTACTTAGTGTATGATCCAGCAATTGCACTCTTGAACATTAATTACAGAAAAATGAAAACTTATGTTCATATAAAAAATTATATATGAATATTCATAGCATCTTTATTCATAATAACTAAAGACTGGAATTATCCCAAATACCCTTCAATGGGTAAGTCAATAAAACAACTGTAGGGAGTTCCCATTGTGGCTCAGCAGAAACCAATCTGACTAGTATCCATGAGGATGCAGGTTCGATCCCTGGCCTCACTCAATGGGTTAAGGATCCAGACTTGCCGCGAGCTGTGGTATAGGCTGGAGATGCGGCTCGGATCTGGCATTGCTGTGGCTGTGGCGTAAGCCAGCAGCTGCAATTCTGATTCAACCACCAGCCTGGGAACCTCCATATGTCTCAGGTGCAGCCCTAAAAAAAAAAAAAAAATCTGTAGTATATCTATACTATGGAATTCTACTCAGCAATAAAAAAAGAACAAATTACTTATATATATAGCCTGGATGATCTCAAAGAAATTATGCTGAGTGGAAAAAGACAATCCCAAAATGTTATATATGATGTGATTCTACTTATGTAACATTCTCAAAATGAGAATATTATGCAGATGGAGAATAGGTCAGTGGTTCACCAGCGTATGAGGATTTGAGGGGATGAACAGAGGAGAGAAGGATGTGGCTAAAAATGGATAACACAGTGGATTTTTGTGGTGATAAAACAGTTCTGAATGTTGATAAAATTGCATAGAACTACACGCATACATACACACACGCAAGTACATGTCAAACTGCTGAAATAAGCTATGTAGATTATACCAATATTGGCTTTCTGGTTTTATAATTGTACAATGGGTATACAGTATGTTACCACTGAAGGAAACTGGATGAAGAGTTCATGGGACCTCTTGACACATCATTTTGCAACTTTCCGTGAATCTATCACTATTTCAAAATGGCTGTTCTTTTTGTTTTTTTTCTTTTTACAGCCACACCTGTGGCACATGGAATTTCCCAGGCTAGGGCTCGAATCAGAGCTGCAGATGCCAGCCTACTCCACAGCCACTGGCAACACCTATCCTAGCCTCATCTGTGACCTATGCCACAGCTTGAAGCAAGACGGGATCCTTAACCCACTGAGCAAGGCCAGGGATCGAACCCACAGCCTCACAGAGACTACAATAGGAACTCCTCAAAATGGTTGTTCTTAGAAGAATGTCCAAACATATGAATGACATAGCAACAAGGTTGATGTCATTTTGGTTCCAAAATATCAGCATTTCCCTATTCCAGGTACTTTGTATTTGCTTTTTTTTTTTTTTTTAACTTTTAAACATATTTTTATTTTTTATGATTTTTATTTTTTCCATTTAATTGGTTTACAGTGTTCTGTCAATTTCTACTGTACAGCAAAGCGACCCAGTCATACACACACACACCATATATATATTTCTTTTTCTCACATTATCCTTCATCATGTTCCATCATAAGTGACTAGATATAATTCCCTGTGCTATACAGCAGGATCTCATTTCTTATCCACTCCAAATGCAATAGTTTGCATCCATTAACCCCAGACTCCCAGTCCATCTCATTCCTTCCCCCTCCCCCTTGGCAACCACAAGTCTGTTCTCCAAGTCCATGAGTTTCTTTTCTGTGGAAAGATTAATTTGTGCCGTATATTTGCTATTCTCACTGCTTAGTACCTTTTCCCTGCCATTCTTTCCATTGCTCACTCCTTTTCATTTTTCAAATTTCATCAGAGAGACCTTTCCTGAGCACTCTATCCAAAATACTACTAAACACAACGTTGTAAATCAACTATACTCCAATAAAATTAAATTTAAAAATTACTGCTGGGGTACCCGTCGTGGCGCAGTGGTTAACGAACCCGACTAGGAACCATGAGGTTGCAGGTTCAGTCCCTGCCCTTGCTCAGTGGGTTAACGATACGGCGTTGCCGTGAGCTGTGGTGTAGGTCACAGACGCAGCTCGGATCCCGCGTTGCTGTGGCTCTGGCGTAGGCTGGCGGCTACAGCTCCGATTAGACCCCTAGCCTGGGAACCTCCATATGCCGCAGGAACGGCCCAAAGAAATAGCAAAAAGACAAAAAAAAAAAAAAAAATTACTGCTAAACACAATCAACCACATACACAATTTCATAGCACACTGTTTCCTCCAAAATGCTCATCATAATCTACAACTTATTTCTTCAATTATTTAGGTTTCTCTCATTAGACTGCAAACTCCACTGAGTAAGGTCCTGGTTATTTTTGGTCACTTTGTATCCCCAGAAATTAACACATTGAAGGCACTAATTAAATGTTGTTGACAAAGGGAATGAATAAATTGTACCAGCCCAGCTTGGTGCTAGGGATGCACAAAGCCTAATTTACTAATATATAGCTCTCCTTCACACAAAGTGTCTTCTCTGCTCTCTCAAGGAGATACCATAGCACTGGTGTAGGGCTAACTAGTATTTGGGAATACAAAAATCCCAGCCAAGGTTTTAATTGTTTTTTGTGTGTTTTCATCTCATTATAATTAATCCTACATACCTTATAGGTTTGTTGTAAGAAAAAGTAGAGATATGTTTACAAACATAGAGTGAAATTCGTAAAAAGCCCCAACAGTGCCCAGCAGCACCACCATCATTGTTATCACAGGGTTGTTTTAGCAATACACAGAATAGCCTGATATAGTCAGTTTTATGGGGACTCTGAATCTTTATGCCAAATACACACAAACAGCAGTCAGTAGTTACATATTATAACAATGCCTGGTATCAGGGAACAACAACTTAGTGAACAAACAGACCTGGAATTTGCTTTATTATCTGAAGCAAATTTTATAATTGAACACTAAATCATGGAGAGAAACCACATTTCAAGGCCATAGCAAAGGAAGAATAACGTTAAGTATTTGCTTTTATTAGGCTTTTGAAGAGCCAGCCAAGTGCATTCTTATAGCAAGCCTAGATAGATAGGGTTATCCCAAGGATTGAGACTTGATTTGCAATTTATATGATCTTCCATTTCTCATTTTTATGTCCCCCTTACCTCCATCTATAACTCTCAGACACTCAGTGTCCTCACACTTCTTTCTGGCTGCCTATGATCCCAAGTAGTGTCGAATGGTGTCTCAAACTTTCTCTATCGTTCTGGAATAAATAAAAAGAGCTTGAAGTAATATAAAGAATAATGGAATAGGAATTCAGAAATCTGAGTCTAGTTCCTTTCTTTCCCTGACTAGGTGAACTTGGACTTATTTATTTATAATTCCAGAGTCTCAGCTTTCCCACCTGTAATATATAAGTATTGGGCTGGAACTGAATTGCTAAAAAGTCTTTAAACTCTCATACTTGTGCATGTGTGTGATTCTAAAAAAAATTTTGCTTTGTTTTATTCCAACATGACCCTTCTCTCTGCTATGTGATAATATCTAATACTAGGTAATTTATCAGATAAATTGATACCTATCAACATACTGCTGGCTATTGTGTTACTCCTTCCAGAGAACAGAATGTGTTAACACAATGAAAACACGTGTCTCTTTAATGAGGCTTTCATCTTGAAGAAAAGAAAAAAGGATAAGGATTTCACAGGTTTTGATGTTTTGGTAGGAAAGAGACGTTTGGCAAGATGGCCTTGCCTCTCATGAAGTAAACATGTATTTATGGATTAGAAGGGACAGCAATGGTCTAGATCTAATATGTGTAGCAACACCTCAAAATATCATGAGCATATAAAAACCAATAGTCCCTATTACTCTTATATAATACAAATGATTTAATTGCCCAGCTCATATTGTTATCATTGTAATATAAAAACAAGGATAGTTGCCTTATTTCTTGACACTCTGGTCCAAGGTTTCCATGGGGACAAGCAATCCCTGTGCCCTGCTGTGCAGCAGGTACCCTGCCTGAATACCTAGGAAGATTTATAGATTAGAACTACTGATTTCTACTTTTGTGTAGTTGGATGAAGCTGTTAGTGAAGTTATACTTTAAGCTACCATTAGTCACCAGTATCTTTATATTCATTAGTTTGTTAAGAAGTGAAGTATTTTTTTCAAAGTCACTCAGCAAACAAAATGTACAGTCAAGGTATACTAATTCCTCTTTATATCACTCCATTCACATGTATAAGATCTACACACTACCTCCTAAATATTCAGAAATACCCAATCTGGTGTCCCACCATAGCTTATACTTACCATCCAACAGTTGAATTTCCCTTTCTCTCAGTAAAAAACACTCAGCTAGGGAAAGAAGAAAATAAATCAATAATCAATGGTCTTGGATAGTCTCCTGGGGAGATAGGGGGCAGCAGTGGCTCTCTCTTGGGATATAAAAGCTGGTGGCAGACATATTGGGGAGTAATCATCAGCATAAACTGTCCTGAAGGCTGCCATTATGGGACCAAGGCCTATCCCCACCCAACAGGCTGTAGGCTGCAGTGAGGGGATGCCTCAAGCCAAACAAACAACAGGGAAGGAATACAGCCCCATCCATCAGGAGACAGATTCCCTAAAGACCTCCTGAACCCACAGCCACCTCTAGACATGCCTACTGACATGGTCCTGCCCACCAAAGGGCCAAGATCCAGCTCACCCACCAGTAGGAAGGCACCAGCCCCTCCTACCAGCAGGCCTGCACAAGCCCCTAGACCAGCCTCACCAATTAGGAAAAAGGCACCAGAAGTAAGAAAACTAAGATCCAACAGCCTGTGGAACTGAGTCCCCAAATGTAGGCCAGAACCTGCACTGGGACCAGATCATCCCTGGCCCCTGGACAACAAGTGCTACTGTGACACATAGGACATCCCCTCCAGAGGGCCACTTCTCCAAGTTGAGTTATGTTTCTCAACTTCTCCAAGGTTGAGAAACATAACTAACCTTCCACATACATAGAAATACAAATAGAAACTCAGATTAAATGAGATAACAGAGGAATATGTTCTGGACAAAGCAACAAGACAAAACCCCAGAAGAATAACTAAGTAACATGGAGATAGGCAGTCTACCCAAGAAAGAGTTTAGAGTAATGATCATAAAGATGATCCAGGAACTCGAGAAAAGAATGGATGCAGAGAGCAAGAAGCTACAAGAAGTTTTAACAAAGAGTTAGAAAATATAAATAACAACCAAACAGATTTAAAGAATACAATACTGGAAATAAAAATGCACTAGAAGGGGAGTTCCCATCGTGGCTAAGGGATAACGAACCTGGCTAGGATCCATGAGGATACAGGTTCAATCCCTGGCCTCAATCAGTGGGTTAAGGATCTGGTGTTGCTGTGAGCTATGGTGTAGGTCACAGAAGCGGCTTGGATCCCAAGTTGCTGTGGCTGTAGCATAGGTCAGCAGCTACAGCTCCGATTTGACCCCTAGCCTGGGAACTTCCACATGTTGAGGGTCCAGCCCTAAAAATACCAAACAAACAAACAAACAAACAAAAACCCCACAAAAACAAACACTAGAAGGAATTAATAGCAAATTAAATGAGGCAGAAGAACAGATAAGTGAGCTGGAATAAAGAATGGTGAAAATCACTGTCATGGAACAGAATAAAGAAAAAGGAATGAAAAGAAATGAGACAATGACAAATACATCAACATTCATATTATAGGGGTCTCAAAAGGATAAGAGGGACAGAAAAGGCTTGAGAAAATAGTTGAACAGATAATAAGTGAAAACTCCCCTAACATGGAAAAGGAAATAGTCACCCAGGTCTAGGAAGCACAAAGAGTCCTATAGATGATTAACCCAAGGAGGAACACACTGAGACACTATAATCAAATTGACAGAAATTAAAGATGAAAAGAAAATATTAAAGCAACAAGGGAAAATTAACAAATAACATACAACAGAATCTCCAAAATATTATCAGCTGATTTTTTCAGTAGAAACTCTGCAAGCCAGAAATGAGTGGCATGATATATTTAAGATGATGAAAGGGGAGTTCCTGATGTGGCTCAGCAGTAATGAACCCAAATCTGAATGGGAGCCTTGCTGGGTAGAGTATTTTGGTTGTAGGTTTTTTTTTTCTTTCATCAGTAATGAACCCAACTAGTATCCATGAGGATGTGGGTTCAATCCCTGTCATTGCTCAGTGCATTAAGGATCTGGCATTGCCATGAGATGTGGTGTAGGTCACAGACATGGCTCGGATCTGGCCTTGCTGTGACTGTGGTACAGCTCCAATTTGACCCCTGGCCTGGGAACATCCATATGCCATAGGTGCAACACTAAAAAGACCCCCCCCCAAAAAAAAAGATGATGAAAGAAAAAAACCTACAACCAAGAATACTCTACCCAGCAAGACTTCCATTCAGAGTTGAGGGCAAAATTAAAAGCTTTACATGACAAGCAAAACCTAAAAGAATTCAGCACCCCTAAACCAACTTTACAACAAACGCTCAAAGAACTCCAGGCAGAAAAGAAAAGGCCACAACTAGAAACAAGAAAATTATTAATTAGGAAAGCTCACTGATAAAGGCAAACGTACAATAAAGCTTTGAAATCATACATACAAAGAAAACGTCTAAACCAGTAATTGTGAAAGGAGGAAAGACAAATGCAGGATATTTGAAATGCATTTGAAATTAAGAGATTAGCAACTTAAAAAATATATATATATATATACACACACATACATACACACTGCTGTAACAAAATCTCATGGTAACCACAAAGTAACTTGAAATAACCATATATATATATGCATTGCTATATCAAAACCTCATGGTAACCACAAACCAAAAAATCTATCATAAATATACACACAAAAAAGAAAAAGGAAACCAAACACAACATTAAAGATTGTCATCAAATTACAAGAGAAAAGAAAGAAAAAGTACCTACAAAAAAAAATCCAAAACAATTAACAAAAGGGCAATAAAAACATGCATACTGATAATTACCTTAAATGTAGATAGATTAAGTACCCCACCCAAAAGACACAGGTTGGCTGAATAAATACAAAAACAAGACCATATGTATGCTGTCTACAAGAGGCTCAGTTTAGATCTAGGGACACATACAGATTGAAAGTGAGGGGGTGGAGAAAGGTATTCCATGAGAAGGAATATCAAAAAAAACTTGGAGTAGTAATACTCATATAAGACAAAATAGACTTTAAAATAAAGATTGTTACAAGAGACAAAGGACACTACATAATGATCAAGGGATCAATCCAAGAAGATAGAACCACTATAAATATATATGTACCCAACGTAGAAGCACCTCAATATAAAAGGCAAATGTTATCAGACACAAAAGGAGCAATTAACAGTAAAACAGGAGTTCCCATTGTGGCTCAGTGTTTAGTGAACCAGACTAGCATCCATGAGGATATGGGTTTGATCCCTGGCCTCGCTCAGTGGGTTAAGGATCTGGCGTTGTCATGAACTGTGGTGTAGGTCGCAGACAGGGCTTGGATCCTGCGTTGCTGAGGTTCTAGCATAGGCCGGTAGCTACAGCTATGATTGGACCCCTAGCCTGGGAACCTCCATATGCTGCGGGTACGGCCCTAAAACACACACACACACAAAACCCACAAACAAACAGTAAAACAATAATAGTGGGGGACTTTAACACCCCAGTTACATCAATGGACAGATCATCCAGACATAAAATCAATATGGAAAATGGGCCTTAAATGACATATTAAATCAGATTACTTAATCGATAATTCAAGAGCATTACATTCAGAAGCAACAGAATATACATGCTTTTCAAGTGTACATTGAATATTCTCTGGGATAGAACACATATTGTGCCACAAAGTAAGCTTCAGTAAATTTAAGAAAGCTGAAAGTATATCAAGCATTTTCTCTGACCCTAACACTATGAGGTTAGAAATAAACTAGAAAAAAAAAATGTGCAAAAAACACAAACGTATGGAGGCTAAACAGTATGATACTAAATAACTAATAGATCACTGAATAAATCAAAGAGGAAATAAAAAAATACTTAGAGATAAATGGCAATGAAAACACAATGATCCAAAACCTATGGGATGCAGCAAAAGCAGTTCTAAGAGGGAATTTCATAGCAATACAATCTTACCTCAAGAAATAAGAAAAATCTCTAATAAACAATCTAAATTTATATCTAAAGCAACTACAGAAAGGCGAACAAACAAAACCTGAAGTTAGCTGAAGGAAAGAAATCATAAACATCAGAGCAGAAATAAATGAAATAAAGAATAGATGCAAACTATAGACATTGGAATGGATAAGCAATGGGATCCTGCTGTATAGCACTGGGAACTATGTCTGGTCACTTGTGATAGAGCAAGATAATGTGAGAAAAAAGAATGTATACATGTATGTGTGACTGGGTCACCTTGCAGTGCAGCAGAAAATTCACAGAATACTGTAAATAAGCTATAATGGAAAAATAAAAATCATTATTACAAAAAAGAAAACAATAGAAAAGATCAATGAAACTAAAAGCTGGTTCTTTGAAAATTGATAAACCTTTAGCCAGACTCATTGAGAAAAAAGGGAGAGGACTCAAATAAGTAAAAATTAGAAATGAAAAAGAAGTCATTTCTGACAACATAGAAATACCAAAGACCATAACAGACTACTACAAGCAGCTATATGTCAATAAAATGGACAACCTAGAAAAAACTGACGTATTTATAGAAGGGTCCAATCTTCCAAGACTGAACCAGGAAGCAATAGAAAACATAAATATACGGAGTTCCTATCATGGCACAGTGGTTAACAAATCCGACTAGGAACCATGAGGTTATGGGTTCGATCCCTGGCCTCGCTCATTGGGTTGAGGATCCGGCGTTGCTGTGAGCTGTGGGGTAGGTTGCAGACAAGGCTTGGATCTAGTGTTGCTGTGGCTCTGGCGTAGGCTGGAGGCTAGAGCTCCGATTAAACCCCTAGCCTGGGAACCTCCATATGCCTCAGGAACAGCCCTAGAAAAGGCAAAAAGACAAAAAAAAAAAAAAAAGGAGAGAAAACATAAATATAAATGGACCAATAACCAGTACTGAAATTGAATCTGTGATTTGAAAACTCCCTCAAACAAAAGTTAAGGATCAGACGTCTTCAAAGGGAAAATCTAACAAATGTTTAGAGACGTTAACACTTATCCTTTTGAAACTCTTCCAAAATCCACGCAGCTATCATCAATTAATACATGGCAAAGGAGGCAAGAATATACAATGGAAAAAAGATAGTCTCTTCAATAAATGGTGCTGGGAAAACTGGAGAGCTACATGTAAAATAATGAAATTAGAACATTTTTAATACCATACACAAAAATAAACTCAAACTGCATTAAAGACATAAATGTAAGACTGGACACTATAAAACTCCCAGAGGAAAACATAGGCAGAACACAATTTGACATAAATCTCAGCAATACCTTTTTGAAACCATCTCCCAGAGTAACGGAAGTAAAAACAAAAATAAACAGGAGTCCCCGTAATGGCTCAGTGGAAATAAATCCGACTAGGAACCATGAGGTTGCAGGTTTGATCCCTGGCCTCGTTCAGTGGGTTATGGATCTGGCATTGCTGTGGCTCTGGTGTGGGCCGGCAGCTACAGCTCAGATTCAACCCCTAGCCTGGGAACCTCCACATGCCATGGATGCAGCCCTAGAAAAGACAAAAACAAAATAAAACAAACAAACAAAAAACACCAAAACGCCCCACAAATAACCCAATTAAAAAAATGAGAATAAGATCTAAATAGATATTTCTCCAAAGACATATTGATGGCCAAAAATCACATGAAAAGAAGCTCAACATCACTTATTATTAGAGAAACGCAAATCAAAACTACAATGAAGAAGCACCTCATCCAAGTCAGAATGGCCATCATCAAAAAGTCTACTAATAATAAATGCTGGGTGGGGAGGGAGTGGGATGGATGGGGTGCTTAGGGTTAATAGATGCAGACTATTGCCTTTGGAATGGATTAGCAATAAGATCCTGCTCCGTAGCACTGGGAACTATGTCTGGTCACTTATGATGGAGCATGATAATGTGAGAAAAAAAGAATGTATACAAGTATGTGTAACTGGGTCACCATGCTGTACAGTAGGAAATTGACAGAACACTGTAAACCAGCTATAATGGAAAAAAATAAAAATCACTATATAAAAAAATAATAAAATAAATGTTGTAGAGGGTGTGGAGAAAAAGGAAAACCCCTATACTGTTGGTGGGAATGTAAAGTGGTATAATCACTATGGAGAAAAGCATGGAGTTTCCTTAAAAAACTAAAATAGAACTACCATACGATCCAACAATCCTACTACTGGGCAATATACCAGGAGAAAACCATAATTCAAAAAGATACATGACCCCAGTATTCATAGCAGCACTATCACAACAGCCAAGATGTGGAAGCAACCCAAGTGTCCATCATCAGATGAATGGATAAAGAAGGTGTGCTATATTTATACAGTGGAATATTATTCAGCAATAAAAATGAATGAAATAATGCCATTTGCAGCAATGGTGGACCTAGAGATTATCACACTAAGTGAAGTAAGCCATATAAGAAAAGACAAATACATATGATATTATTTATAAATGGAATCTAAAAAGTATACAAATGAATTTATATACAAAACATAAATAGACCCACAGACATAGAAAACAAACCTACGGTTACCAAAGAGGAAAGAGGGGGAGGGATAAATTAGGGGTTTGGGATTAACACATACACATTACTATATCTAAAATAGATAACTACTTTGGCATTTGGAGTGGATGGGCAATGAGATCCTGCTGTATAGCACAGGGAACTATACATCTATTCGCTTGTGATGGAACACGATGGAGGATCATGTGAGAAAAAGAATGTATACATATATGTATGACTGGGTCACTTTGTACAGCAGAAATTGACAGAACATTGTAATCAATCATAATGAAAAATTAAAAAATAAAAAATGAAATAGCACAAAAAATAAATAAATAAAATAGATAATTAACAAGGACCTGCTATATAGCACAGGGAACTATATTCAAGATTTTGTAATAACCTATAAGGGAAAAGATTCTGAAAAAGATAGATATATACGTCTGTATAACAGAATCACTTTGCTATACTCCTGAAACTAATGCAACATTGTAAATGAACTATACTGCAATATAAAAAAAAAAGTCTGTAAGACTAAAAGAGCAAAATATAAAAGCACTATACTGTAGTTGATGATGTTCTTTCCTATGGGGGTACAGATCAACAATCCTGATACTGTTATACATGTATATTTGAATTGAAAAATTAAATATATGGCAGATGCTAGGAGAGTTTTCTCACTATTGGAGATAAGCAAAGCAATTCTTGTGGTAATGTACTATTGTTGGATACATCAGTATTAATTCATATTTATCTTTTATATGATATGGAAATATTTATAGATATCTTTATATGGACTATTATGAGTATGCTATGATTATGAGAGATGAGTATACACACAAATATTTCTTTGCTCTGCCAGCCAAAAGGGCCTACAAGAAATGACACTCAAGAGATCTTAAAGCAAACAGAAGTAGAAATAAGCACAGATCTTGGTTCCTAATACCATTTTCCATAAAAGGAACCAGATTCTTCAGAGAAATTACTCACTCAGAGAGGGAATACAGATTAGACAGGAGGATCTTATCAGTCAAAAAGTAAGGAAGTGCTAAAAATTTAAAAAGCCCCTCAATGATGGGCTCATGTCAAGGAAGACAGGAAAGAACTCCCAATGGTCAAAGCTATAATGATAGAAGCAGCATGATAAATAAAGTAATATTGGATTATACTGAAAGTATAAAATAAATATCTATGAGTCCATACTGACATAAGTTAATTATTGAGTAAATTTTTAAAATGTGAGAGAATAGACCAATTGCCGACGCAGAATTCCACATAATTTATGTAGTTATTTCTCCTCACAGGGAGGTGAAGTATAACTCCCTATTCCTTGAGAGTGAGCTACACATAGTGACTTCATTCCAAAAAAGTGTAATTTTCAGTGCAATAACCTGACAAACACTACTTTAGCTAGGCGGTCAAGGTCAACATTAACAAGGACAAGCCATGTTGATGGTACTCTTTTTTTTTTTTTTTTTTGTCTTTTCTAGGGCCGCACCTGCAGCATATGGAGGTTCCCAGGTTAGGGGTCAAATCAGAGCTGTAGCTGCCGGCCTACACCACAGCCACAGCAATGCCAGATCCGAGCCACATCTGTGACCTACACCACAGCTCACAGCAACACTGGATCCTTAACCCACTGAGCGAGCCCAGAGATTGAACCCGCAACCTCATGGTTCCTAGTCGGGTTCATTAACCACTGCGCCACGATGGGAACTCCTGATAGTACTCTTGATATTATGTGATGAAAAGGGCACTTTACCTCTGTGGTCAACCTCCTCAAAAATCCATAGTCTCAGGCTAATTTGAGAAAAATAATTAGGCAAATACCAGTTGAGGGACATTTTATAAAATGCCTGACTACTACTCAAAACTCTCAAGGTCATAAAAAATGAGGAAAATCTGAGAAATTGTCACAGCCAAGAAAATCCTAAGGAGACATGTCTACTAAATGTGGGATCTGGGATGGGTTCCTTGGATAGAAAAAGGACACTAGGTAAAAATTAAGGAAATCTTAATAGAAAAAAAAATCTTGGAAATAAAGTAGGGACTTTAGTTAATACGTGTGAAATATGGGAAATCTGTACCATCTTTCCTTTTTTTAGTAAATCTAAAACTGTTCTGAGATTTTTTTTTTAAGTTTGTTGTTAACAAGTAGAGTGATGGAGATAATATTAGCATTATTGCTGATGACATAATTGTATATCTGGAGACTCCAAGAGAAAATTATTATATACAGTGGGTCTTTCCTGTCCATGGACTTCACATCTGAGGAGTCAAGCAACTGTGGATTAAAAATATTTTTTAAAAAAGGAGTTCCTGTCTTGGCTCATTGGAAATGAACCTGACTAGCAACCATGAGGACACAGGTTTGATCCCTGGCCTCACTCAGTGGATTAAGGATCCAGCATTGCCATTGAGCTGTGGTATAGGTGGCAGACATGGCTCGGATCTGACGTTGCTGTGGCTGGGCTACAGCTTGGATTTGACCCCTTGCCTGGGAACCTCCATATGCCATGGGTGAACTTCACAATAAATGATAGTGATAGGTCATAATTCGTTGAATAAAATAAGAAACTATTAATCAGATATAAATTAATAATTATAAACTGTGGAGTTCCTGTCGTGGTGCAGTGGTTAACGAATCCAACTAGGAACTATGAGGTTGCGGGTTCGGTCCCTGCCCTTGCTCAGTGGGTTAACGATCCGGCATTGCCGTGAGCTATGGTGTAGGTTCCGGACAAGGCTCGGATCCCGCGTTGCTGTGGCTCTGGTGTAGGCCGGTGGCTACAGCTCCGATTTGACCGCTAGCCTGGGAACCTCCATATGCCGCAGGAGCGGCCCAAGAAATAGCAAAAAGACAATATATATATATATATATATATAAACTCTGATGAGGAATAAAATATTTTTATACTTTAAAATTTAAAAAATACTTATTAATTACAAGGTGGGGGAAGAGTAACTTTATACTGAAGAACCTTGATAGTAACCACTTTAATCAAGTGATGCAAGTGAAAATCATCAATAATGGTACATACCGAAATCATGTACCAACTGATGGAATGTAGTGGTATGAACACAGCATCATTTCTGAAATCTTCCTGTCACTGATGCATAACATGAAATTAATCATGAGGAAATATTGGGTGAGCCAAAATTGAGGAGAATTTTATAACTGGCCTCTAGTTTTGGCATCTGAGCAATACTGGTCTTGTAGAACAAGTTGGGAAATGTTCCTTCCCCTTCTACATTTAGAATGAATTTATGGAGAATTGGCATGAATTCTTATTTAAATATTTGAAAGAATTCACCAGTGAGGCTATGCGGGGCTAGATTTGGTTGTTGTTTTTTTTTTTTTTTTTTTTTGAGAGGGGTGAGGGAAGAAGTTTAAAAATTACTAATTCTATCTCTTTACTATTTATATTTTTTATTTCTCCTTGAGTCAAATTTGATCATTTGTGTCTTTCTGGAAATTTGTCCATTTCATCTAAATTTTCTGTTCTGTGGCATGGTATTTCTTTATAATTATTTTTATTTCTCCAAAGTTGGTAGTAATTTCTCTGTTTTCATTCCTAATTTTAGTAATTTGAGCCTTCTACCTCCTTTTGATCAATATAGCTAAAGTATCAATTTATTGTTCTTTTCAAATAACCAACTTTTAATTTGTTGATCATATGCTGTTTTTCTATTCCCTATTTCCTCTATTTTGATCTAATATTTATTGTTTACTAAGTCTGCTTATTTTGAGTTTAGTTTACTCTTCTTTTTCCAGTGTTTTAAGTATAAGGTTAGGGTATTAACCTTTTCCTTCTTTTTTAATATACCAATTTATAACTATAAATTTACTGTTAAGCACTGCTTTGGTTGCATCCCATAACTTCAGTATGGTATGTTTTTGTTTTCATTCTTCTCAAAGTACAGTTGACCTTTAAAAAGCATGAGTGTGAACTGTGCAGTTTCATGTAAGATTTTTTTCAATATTAAATACTACAGTACTGCACCATTTGCAGTTGGTTGAATTCACAGAGGCAGAACCACAAATGTGGAAGAACCATGTATGTAAAAGGCCAATTGTAAATTATACATGAATTTGCAACTGCAGGAAAGGTTGGTGCTCCTAACTACCACATTGTTCAAGGCTCAACTGCATTTTCTACCTTCTGTTATGATTCTTTCTTTGACCATTTGATTACTTAAGTGTATGCTGTATAAGTTCCACATATTTGTCTCTTTCTCAACTTTTTTTTTTTTTGGTTGTGCCTTTTTTTTTTAATTATGTTTGCTCACCAGCAAACTCTGCATTTTTTTTTTTTTACAGCACCCTTAGACTTGAATTTCTTCAGTCTCTATCCCAAATAGTCTGTCTTTTAGGGAGAGCTACAGAACTCTCTGTTCTTATGGCCTGACACTCACCCTATGAAGAACGTCTGTGCTACTGCTCCAAAGATGGGGGCAGGAATTTTTATTCTTGCAGGGCCACCCCTTTCAAGAAGGCCCTAGGCCGAGGAGAATGAGAGGATGGGGCATCACTGGTCTTCTCGGTTTGTCCTTCCCAGAATGGAAACTCTACCCTATAGGGAAGTTGGAGTGAAGATTATTGGAGCCTGGTATTCTCAGTTTACTATACCTGAGGTAGAGTTTCTGTCCCATGAATGGGAGCTGGGTAGAGGAAAGAAGCCTCAGATATCTCTTGCCTGGAAAAGAGCTGCAACGAAGCTGGGAAGGATAAAGAATGCTGGTAACCAACCCCTCCTGGAGAGAAATCATTGTCTTAAACTGAAATCTGGAAAAAGAGCAAGTCCCATGTTATTAGCTACACCCAACTGGAACAGAGTTTCCACTGCACTGAGCAGGGAAAGGTGGGAGTTGGGAAATAATTCATGGTTCAAATGCCACAGATTCTAGCTGATCTTACCAAAATTTACTAGATTTTCTTGAATAAATATTTCCCCTTTTGCTGCAGGCTTTAAGAGAAATTTCTAGATACTTTAAATACTTGGTTTTTTAAAAATAATTTTTCCAGTTATGGTTGTTCTGCTGATAAAGAGGATCCACAGAGTTCCTCATGCCACCATTCTAGAAGCGTTTTTTTCAAATAACATTTTTTAGAGTGAAAGAATCGAGCACTATTCTGAGTATGGGAATAATAATCAATTCCCATTCCAGCTTTAACACTTCAAATGTACTATGTAAACTGTTTTTCCTCATCTATAACATGGACACCTTATATAGCTCTCAGACTGTGGTGAGGATTGAAAGACTACTGAAACAGCGTTATATAAAGCACCTAGCATAGAAGTTGACTCAATAAATGTCACTTCTTTCTCCTTCAAATAAATGACTGTCTCAGCCTGGATAGCTATTTTAGTGACTATCACAGTGCCTAGAATATGGTATGTGTGCAATAAATTGAACTGGATTGAAGGATGGATATATGAATGGATACCTGGGTAGGTGGTAAATCATTTCTAAGGTTCTAATTATTGATTTATCAATATAAAAAGCCAGGGTGATATTCAGAATACTTTAATGGTACATCCCGAGCAGACTAATCAGAACTGATGCTGGTTATCAGAAGTGATCACATAATTAACAGAGCATAGTAAAGAATAAAATATGGGGCCCGTTCTTAAAAAATGATTAAGAATTTCAAGATGGTGATAGCTTATCATTAAATCATGTTTGAAGCCCTTCCAAGCATCCAAGAAAAAGGCCCTGTGTAATTGCAGAGAACATATACTCATGAAGCCATCCTCTTTCATTTTTGCCCTAGATTAGGTGGGATCCCAGGGAAGTCCTGCTGTGAAAGGTGTTATTCCTTAGCTTCTGGGAGGGTTTAAGGGAAGGGGCTCAAAGTAAGGGGCTAGAGCAGCCCTAGGTGACAGAAGATAGATTGATACAAGGGGGACCATGGCACCTACTCAAACTTCAAAGTTTCTGCACAGCAAAGGAAACCCTAAACAAAATGAAAAGACAACCCACAGAATGGGAGAAAATCTTTGCAAGTGAATCCACTGACAAGGGATTAATCTCCAAAATTTATAAACACCTTCTGCAGCTCCATACCAAAAAAAAAAACAAACAACCCCATCCAAAAATGGGCAGAAGATCTAAACAGACAGTTCTCCAAAGAAGACATATGGACGGCCAAAAAACACATGAAAAGATGTTCAACATCACTCATGATTAGAGAAATGCAAATCGAAACCACTCTGAGGTACCACCTTACACCAGCCAGAATGGCCATCACCAAAAAGTCTACAAACAATAAGTACTGGAGAGGGTGTAGAGAAAAAGGAACACTAGTACACTGTTGGTGGGATTGTAAATTGGTGCAACCACTGTGGAAAACAGTATGGAGATGCCTCAGAAAACTAAAAATAGAACTATCATTTGATCCAGCAATCCCACGCCTGGGCATCTATCCAGAGAAAACCACGACGCACAAAGACACACGTACTCCGATGTTCATTGCAGCACTATTTTCAATAGCCAAGACATGGAAACAACCTAAATGTCCATTGACAGAGGAGTGGATCCAGAAGATGTGGTACATATACACAATGGAATATTACTCAGCCATTAAAAGGAATGAAATACCGGCATTTTTAGCAACATGGATGGACCTAGAAATTATCATGCTACGTGAAGTCAGCCATACAATGAGACACCAACATCCAATGCTTTCACTGACATGTGGAATCTGAAAAAAGGACAGGCTGAACTTCTTTGCAGAACAGATGCTGACTCACAGACATTGAAAAACTTATGGTCTCTGGAGGAGACAGTTTGGGGGGTGGGGGGATGTGCTTGGGCTGTGGGATAGAAATCCTGTGAAATCAGATTGTTATGATCATTATACAACTACAGATGTGATAAATTCATTTGAGCAATAAAAAAAAAGAGGGGGACCATGGCTTAAGGCACTGTGTATGTACTAAGCACTTGGTAAATATTCAACACCATAAAACACTCATAATGCAAAAAAAAAAAAGATTTCAAAAAATTCAATTTCAGAAAACTTGGGAGTCATATTACTTAAAGGTTAGTAAACCTATATAGCTAGCAGACCAAGATTTCCAGGAGTTCTTTTGCAAGGTCCAACTCTGTCCAGATTTGGTGCCACATGGTTGTCAGAACCAGTTTACTGATTCTGATAAGGATTTCTAAGTTTATGGTAGAGATGGGGTTGCCTGCTATTTCCCTGCCTAGCCTTGAACTCTTCACTCCACATTCCTACTTCCTCCCCCAAACCCGCACTACACTAAGAACAATTTTAGCAAGCCTTGGCTTGAGAGCAGTTTGCCTAACATATGTCTTAATTCATATTATGGGGGTTTTAATGTTGAACAAGGATAGGTCTACTTAAGCAAATGGTGGTGCATCCTATTGTTGATTACAAGTGATAGCAGAGGATGGTATTGTGGTTTACATCTCAGTTTTAGCTCTTTTACCCATTTTAAAGATAGATGATCAGTGCCAATAATAGTCAAAGCTATAGTTACCCTGCCCATGGACATCCCTCGCCATTATATTATTCTAGTGTTTTTCATTCTAGAATACTGCAACATATCAGTGTTTTTTCTAATTGAATGTGCAAATGAATCACCTGGGGATGTTGTTAAAATGCAGATTGCTAACTGAGTAGGTCTGGGTTAGGGCCAGAGAGTCTACATTTCTTCTAATAAGCTACCAGGTAATCCCCATTCTATTGGCCTATAGACCACAGAGTAGAACCACTGTGAATAATATTAAATAGATATTTTTCCAAATTAAAACATAGCTCTTGATTATAATCTGTAGGTCATTATTCTCTAAATTTTAAGGTAATTGTCTATACCTAGCTTGCGAAGTCAACTCTAATTAGTCTGAAGATTGCGTGTACTTTTAGAAGGCTTCTTGCTGATTTCAGAGGCTTGTGCGTTTTGGTCTCTGAACTAATTTTTTTAAAAAATCACACCATCAGAAATTAGGAAATGCTACCTGCCAACAAATATAGGACACTCTCAAGCTTGTATTTAGTAGTTTGTGACATCTGAATATTTCAAATATGATGTCTGGTCATTTCATTATTTTCAGCCTTTTAAGCACTGCATTCTTCCCACCTTCTCTTGGAATGAGAAGCACATATTTAGACTATGAATGTATTTAAAACTTCTTGTTGCTTATTAATCCTCTCCCCACGTTATTTTTAAAGCCAAACAATCTTATTCATGGTGAATACTTTCATCCTGAATTCAATTTAAAAAAAAAAAACTAGAATCTCATCTTCCAAGATTTGATAATATTTCTATGGCTTAATGCAAGTTGCAAAATCACATTGTTTTATTAACATCACAGATTAGACTCTGCTCTACCCCTTGACTTATCTACATAATGCATTCTCATCACCGACTGAGGAATGTTAAAGAGAAAAACCACAAGCCCAAAATGACATAACTTTTGCTAAGCCCATGATGTCAAACCTAGGTTTAACAACTACCCTAATTGCAGTTTTGACCTTTACCGGAAATGCAATCTTAATCAATGGGTCTGAATTTTCTAGACAGCACCAGTGAGATCAACTGCCGCATGGGCCCTTTACATAACTTCCAGAGGAAGAAGAGGCAATCTGCATGATAAAATCCCTTGCCTTGCCTTTCCACCTCAAAAAAGAAGATGACTTGGCCTAAAAATAATCCTTTCTTTTTTTCTTTTAATAGGTCCTTGTTGCATCCTTCTTCCTATAAAAAACTTCTATTTCATACAACCTCTTGGAACACTCTTCTAGTTGCTAGATGGGATGCTGCCTGATTCATGAATTGCCTAATAAAACCAATTAGATCTTCACATTTAATTGGCTGAACTCTTTAACAAGAAAAAAAATCTGTTAATAAAATTCAGAAAATGTACTACTAGTTGAAGGTTTGAATAATCTAAAGCCTATTTAAATACAACAATGCTTTTAAAATAAGATTTATTCAACATTTAGAAAAAAATTCTGTTTGGTTAGAACTCATATTTGAGATTTGGCTGTAAGACTGGTATTTATTGAGTCAACAGAGTGTATCCTGATGAGAAAAGGCTTCTTTTTTTGTATGAAAAATCTGAAATTAAGAAAGAGCTCCATTATTAACAGTCATTAATAACACAAATTATTTCACTTAGATTAATAACTCAGAAATAGAACAAAAAAGCATTCAGCAGAGAAATAAAGCAAAACATTTCATATACATTCACATTTATCTTTATCTTTAAGACTTGACATTAAGATATTTTCCTCCAAGTCACACTTCTTCCTTAAAGCCCACCAACCCATAGTGATATGTCCATCTTCCAAAATTCTATAGCATTATCAGTACAACTCAAATAGCAACCAGCTAAAATCAGCAGGTTATATTTTTCATACAGATTCAATCTCCTCCTAGGCACCATGTTCTTAAATTTTTGTGATATTTTGCCTATGGTATGCTAGTAATATATTTCAGTCTATGTCTATGTTAAGTCACTCTTTCCTTTCCCCAGTTCTGCTTTTTCTCTGGTAATTCTCATATTTTTTCCTAATCTAGAGGTAGTGTTTCATGTTCTAAAAAATTATTCTTACATTTCATCAAAAGTAAATCCACCCCAAAATGTAGTATTTTAGGGTTAATTTTTTAAAGTACTGTACTTTCTGAAGACATCATCAATTGAAGACACAGTATATAGGCAAAATTATAAAATGTAGGTCCATCAGTTCTAAATGCAACTATCCACTGTAATACTCAATAACTTACCATTTTCAGCAATTTTTTTTGCTTATACAAAAGCAGACAAGTTATTAACAAAACAAGCAATGACACAAAAGCAAATGGTATCAAGAAAAATACTAAGGTTTCCTTCCATATGTCACCTAGGATTAAAAATCACAAAAAAAAAAGGGAAGGGTTAGATGTTTACAATTATTTTAAAAATGGAATTATTTTATAAATAAACTAGTAAATGGTGAAGAACTGAGTTAAACTGGCAACTTCTGCCATACTTGCCAGTACATAGATACCATAGCGATGTTTGAATGTAGTATCCCTTTCATTTGTGCACTTTTTTTGTAGAACAACTACTTTATTGAACTCTGACAGCTCTTCATTTTGCTTAGGAAAAAACTCCCTAAAACCCAATTCTTATTTTCTTACATGATTTTGTTTAAAACTTGACCCTGTGAATTTTTCATAATGATAAAATAAAATATTAGCCAAGTAATTAGATAAACATGCCATATGTATCTCTTAACTCTCAACAAGTCAAATGTTTATATCATACAATGCTATAGTGAGTGAAAGCTGGTCTTCAATAAAAGTTTCTGCACAAATAATGGAGCTAGTCTTTTTTTTTTTTTTTTTGTCTTTTGAGGGCCACACCCACAGCATATGGAGGTTCCCAGGCTAGGGGTCAAATCAGAGCTGTTGCCGCAGGCTTACGCCACAGCCATAGCAACACCAGATCCGAGTCGCATCTGCAACCTACACCACAACGGGAACTCTAAAGGATGTATTTTTTGAGAATGTGGCTAAAAACTCACCATATGTACTTTAAACCATGCATTGACTAATAAGAAGATGTAATTCAGGGCATGAATTTCTCAATGTCAGTTCCACAGAGTCTCTCTATACTTCTTATAGTAGTGATAAAAATGAAAAACGTAGAACAGTTAAGTGGTCTTTTTCATTCCATATATCTCTTGGTTAATTGAATTCACCCTCTCTCTGCCTATTTTTTCTCCATAGCCCTTAGTGATTATATGATATATTTGGCTTTTTTGTTTATTGCCTATCTTTACTTAACTTGGGAATAAAATATAAATTCCATGAGGACAAGGATTTTTTACTGCTGTATCTCCAATGCCTGAAAAGTCTGACACATCAAATAAATATTTGATGTATGAAAGAGAACAATGATACCAATATATTAATAGGGAGATAATAGAGATAATAGTCAAATAGGGATTCTGCTATGATGGAACAATACAAAAGGAGATGAATGATTGATAGAAATGTCATCATATGTCTATTTCTGTATGTGTATTTATATATCTTTTTGTGAAAGAGCAATGATGACTTAATTTCCTTTAATTTCAAACAATTACCAATAATTTCTATTGATAAAGTTAGTATACTGTGAAGTACAATATTTTTCCTCATTCTCAAGGTTTTTAGTGTATATTGGTATTTAATTTAAATATGCCTTATCATAAGTCACTTTAATCAGTGTTGAAAGTGAATGCAATGCCCATTTTACTAATGATGACATATTAATTAGAAAAATATTCATTAGGCACACCAGACACTCGAAAACAAGTGCATGATACCTATCCCTGCTTTAAGATTTCTGTTCTCTTCAAAATTGAAAGCATAGGGAAATATTGATTAAAATAGGCTTCCCTCCAAAAGAAAAAGCATATTCTCTTTACTGACAGAAAAACAAGAATGTTGATAATAGAACTAAAACAAGACTGTTAAACTAGTTAAAACTGAACATTAGATTTTTCATAAATCTATATTATACTGAGGTGCTTGCTAATTTATCTTCTCTGTTTATAGACTACATGCAAGAGCATTTTTACCTCCATAATTACACCACACTGAGAGAAAATTAATTTTGCAAATAGCTCCAGTTATTTAATTACTGTTCTTTTGTTGATATATTGTCTTCAATAACTATATCAACATATTTTATGATTGTTCCTTCTTTCTAACATTATATAAATGGATTATTTTATTCTTTTTCTCTTTTAACGGCTGCACCTGCAGCATATGAAAGTTACCCGGCTAGGGGTCGAATCGGAGCTACAGGTCCCAGCCTATGCCACAGCTGCGTTAACACCAGATATGAGCCACATCTCGCAGCTGCGACCTGTGCTACAGCTTGCAGTAACACTGGTTCCTTAAACCACTGAGCAAGGCCAGGGATCGAACCCACATCCTCACAGAGACAAAGTCAGGCCTTAACTTCCTGAGCCACAACAGGAACTCCTTTTTTTATTTGATTGCTTTAAATCTCAATGGGGAAGAGGCACAGACTATAAAAAATTTGAATAATGAGCACACAGCTTTTTAAAACTATATAAAGAATGCACATAATAAGGTCAAGGGTCTGATAAAACATACATATATGCTTGTAAGTAAAACTTCAGAGTAAATGTGTGACTACAATTGGAAATAATACAGATTTAGGTAGCATCTCATTAGTATATAAGCGTAAGAATAGTGGCACCATACTTGGGAGCAAAGACTATCATTAGAAGTAACCCACCAGTAAAAACAGGTAAGATTAGCTTGTCAAATGAAAGTAGGAAGAATCAAACAGAATCTATAAAATCTTGCAATGTGGAAAAGACACAGCCTAATTAATGTTATAGACATCTATAAAAAATAGGGAATATAGCCAATATTCTATAATAACTATAAATGGAGTATAAATTTTAAAATTGTGAATCACTATATTGTACACCTGTAACTTATATAATATTGTACATCGACTGTACTTTAATAAAAAAATAATGAAGAGTTGACCCAATGATCTTGATAAGCAGTGTCACTGAACTGTGGCATCTAGTTAAGCACTTTCTTCCTCAGTGCTAGATATATTCTAGTTACTATTCTTTCATCTCATACCTTTCCAGCATTGTTCATCACTCCATTCACTCCATATTCCATCATCTGAGCAATAAATATTCACTTTGCTTCTTACTGAAAAACATAATCGGTGGCTTTCATTTGATGTTCTTGTGATGTATATTTCGTTTTCATCTGTGGTAGTCTGAAAGCCAAGAAAAAAGTAAGATATTGTTATTTGATCTAAATGCAGCTAGCCAGATCCCATATGATGTATGGTTTTCAAAGTGGATTTTGTTACATGAAATATATGCATCAGATGACTAGAAAGGTATATACCAAAATTCTAAAAGCGATCATCTCTCTGCATGGTAGAGTTTTCATTTTTTTCTTCCTTCTCTATATTTAAAATTTTTTTTCTATAGTGAGAAATAGATCACTAGTAGTAGGTAAAGGGCCTGTGTGACAAGGCAAAATTTCTAGGTAGTTTTGGTGTTTATGACACCTAGTATTTGGATTAGTGTCAAATTTCTCAGATTCCATAAGCTGGAAAATCCTGTATATACTGAGTTGGAAAGAGGAATCATCATATGAAGTTGCTTCTATGGAAACTATAGAGTTCATACACACAAAGTTTCTTTCCTTTATTCTTGTTTTAGTTAACCATCATAAAACTAGTGTAATAGTGCTCATGGCTTGGCATGAAACTACCCCTTCTGATATGAAACTATACAAGGTTGGACAATCTCAGAAGAAAAAAAAATCACGGAAGTGATTACTTCAACTTTGCATTTCAAATTGCTGAATAGTGTTTGCAAATTAATGGCTTTTCTTTTGTTTTAACTTTTCTTTGGAACCAGCATAATGCAGTGTATGTTAAAGAGGACTGGGAATAAGATAAGGATTCTAGTTCTAGCTATGTTATTTGACTGTAAGTCTATTCACTTCCTTGGTACTTGTAAATCAATTCAACTTCCAGATTTCTCATCTGTATGTGAAATGAACTGATTAGAATTAATGGCTCACCTACTTGTCTCCACCACTCCCTATATTGGAAGCCAATGAATAAAAATCAACATATAACAGTGTGGGGCTAAAGGTATTACCACACTGTTGGTGCTGAGGGGTAATCAATCTTGCAACCATTGTTTACTTCCCCAGCTAGTCCCTCATTTCTGCTACAAGCAGTTCTCTAGCAGCCCTGCCAGACTCTACTCTGATTTTGACCTGGTGGTTGTTCCTCAAGAATTGCTTTTTATGTTCATTTGTGGTTTTTATTTTGTTTTCTTTTTACCTGAGGCCTCTTCACAATCCATGTTATGCATGTGCTTGACAACTTTAATTTTTTGACACAATACTGGAAATAAGTGACTAGATTATCTTTAAGGGCCTATGTAGTTTTCAAATTGGTATGATTAATTGCATATATTTTAGACTGAAAGCATCTTTCTTTCATCCACTAGATTATTTGGTTTTTTGGAAATTAAACTAAGGTACATGTCATAATCTATTCTTCATGTGGATAGCAATCATTTTGGCTCTTGTGTTTGCTATTTTGTTTAAAGGGCTATGTTTACAATTTTCCTAAATAAACACAATGTCTGTACCACCCAAGTAGTATCATCTTCTGTGAACTCAATTTCATAAATAAAACACTGTGATGGAATAGGTCCTCTGGGGATGCTCCATTTCAGGTTAACTTCCTCTGAATTCTTCACAGTAAGACTAAGGTAGTCTGGTGGCAAAGGTTTAACTGAAAAGCAAAAGGAAACAATTTCAACATGGAGATTACTGAAGTTTAGCAGTAGCCCTTATCAAAAGCTACAGACACCTACTAACAGAAGCCTCCAGGACAAATTAGGTGGCTCAAGACTATTGCCTGTAACATGAATTAAAATCAAAGCTGCTTGCCAGCCAAGGTTACTTTATTAAGAAACTTCGTTACTTTGGAAACTAAATTTTTGATAAGTTACATATTGAAAAATATTTAAATCCAAGAGAAAAGATAGATCCAAATCATAACAGTTGTTTTTCTATTTTATATAGCATTAGAAACAACTACCACAACAATTACTACTGCTACTTTTATTAATAGCTAATTCTTATTTAGAGCTTATGATGTGTCAGGCACTGAAACAGGAATGTTATAAACTCATTCATGTCTCACAATAAACCTATGAAGTAATTTTCCCATTATCTTCATTCTACTGATAAGGAAACTAAAACATGTTGAAAGTTAACTTGTGCAAAATCATACAGCTAGAAAGTGGTAAATTCAAGATTCAGACTCAGGTATGGCTGACTCTAGAATCTGTCACTCTCATAACTGTTAGAACTGAGAACACAGACTCAGACACTATCCAACCATTTGACTATTGAGGGAATAAGTGACTCCAAAATTTCTCCACCAGTAACACTAGACAAAAATATTTTATAGAAGACGAATTCTGAAGCCGGAAAACAAATTGTGGGTTGTAAGTGAAAATGATACTTAATCCTCATTCAATTCCTTATCTTCCATACATTTAGATTTAATCAGTGCTTCCTCATACTCTTTTGGCCCCCATTTTTCAGGCATTGCAATTCTGTAGTTATCACTTTATCTCTATTTCTTTTCTTCCACATAGTTGGTTACAAATGACCTAAACTAGAAATATTTTGAAGTTGTTTGTTTACCTCACCTATATTTTGAAGCTGAAAAATAAAATAGCTGGGTCGAATAGATTGGGATTCTGATGATCCATTAACACAGATGTAGAAATCTTTATAGTCTGATGACTCCAAGTAGGGAAATCTGCATCCAGTATTTTTTCCATTAGTCTTGATATAATCAGCACACTGTAATGCATGGTCCAAGCCCTCATACCTGTAAAAAGAAGTGTTAAAAGAATTGTGTTTACCAATATCTTCTAGTAACATGGTGCTCAATTTTCAATTATTTTAAGATAACAGGTAAATAGAACATCATTTGATAACATGCGATATTTATTGAACACCAACTGTGTGCCAGATCTTATGATAAATGCTATAGATACAACAGTAAGGAAAGCAGACATAGGCTGTGATGTCATAGGGCTTACAATCCCATGTGAGTCTTGACAAAATCTCAGATATAAAGCAAAAATTCTTACTCATATGCTTAGGTTACGTTGCCTCACCAACAGGATTTGTGAATCAAAAAATAAGCCTCTTATTAAGAAAACACAGGGTTTATATTGATAATCCTGAATGATACTGCTTTTTTTTTTATATTGTACTGGAGAAATTATTACAACAAAATAGATTTAAAAGTAGACTTATAAAATACTGTTATATTTAATAAAATGGAATGAAAATCCTCTGAGGATATAATACACATCAAGAGATAGACCTCAGAAAAGCAAACAGAGGCTCTAAAAGAAAAAGAGGAGCTCTTTAACAAGTAAATATCTAATTTCCCATTCTCCTAGACAAGAAATGTTGCCCTAACATCAAAAATTAACCTCTTTCCAGTAAAAAAAAAAAGCTAATGGGAATTAGGGGGGATTTCCCTACAGACTTCCAAAGGACCAAATGTGTGATTTGGTTTATTTTCCTGAAGAATAGCTTGCAATGCAAAATGAGACATTATCTCTACCAGCAGCCAAAATTCCTTTTGAAATGAGGCCAATCTAGCAGCTGATAAGGTGCTGGTACAAATATTTGGACTCTACTGAGCCAAGTATTTACTTTAGGCCAAGTTTGCAGAACTGTAGTCTCCGGTTTAGTTCACCTGATTAGAGTTTGAGAGACTCGCATTCTAGGCTTGACTTTACACAGATTTACTTTATGCCAGTGGAAAGCCTCACGTACCCTTATTTTCCAGTCTCTAAAATGTTAATATTTATCCCTCACTACTTTACTAAGGTGAGGATAAAGTTAATGTTAAACATGAGCTACAACGTATAAGAGGGCAAGGACTTTGTTTTATTCATCCTTTTATTCTTTTTATCTAGAACACTGCCTGGCATTTAATAATTGCTTAATATTTGTTGAATTAATCAACAAATAAGTTAGACCTTAGAATTGATTCATCCAATTCCAGATGAAGAAACTGACAGAGTTCCTGTTGTGGCTCAGTGGGTTAAGAACCCTACCAGTATTCATGAGGAAGTTCGACCCCTGGCCTTGCTCGGTGGGTAAGGGATCTGGGATTGCTGCAAGCTGTGGTATAGGTCACAGATGCGGTTCAGATTTGGCATTGCTGTCGCTGTGGTGTAGGCCAGCAGCTGCAGCTCTGATTCAACCTCTAGCCCAGGAACTTCTATATGCCGTGGGTGTAGCCCTAAAAAGAAAAAAAGAAAGAAAAAAAAAAAAAAAGAAACTGAGACCCCCAAACAGGAAATTGCTTACCCAAAACCACTAAATTAAGTAATCTCATAACATGAATTAGAACCCAGTACTCAGGATTGTTAATAGCTTATTCCTTATTGCTTATATATTATGATTTTCTAAAGAAAAACACCATAATTTGGGCCCGAGATTCACAATGAATAAGGCTTTGTCCTCTTTTGTTTTTTCTGTTATTTAAAAATGCATAAGTTCTGATACCTATCAACTTACAAATTCTACCATCACTTAGTTCATTCATATAATGAATATTTAGTTATAATCTACTATGGGCATAGCACAGCTGAGTTAGTCAAGAGAAGTATAAGAATAGTCTGTGCCCACCAACCTCTTAAAAGCTTAAGAGAGGAGACAAAGTATACATACGTATGACAAAAATTTAAGGGTCATCTGGACAAAAAGTAATTAAGAGCTATAATAAGTGATAGGTCAGAGGAAAAACTGAACAGAAGCTAATGTTATCAGTAAAGAGTTAATGAAGTTGAATACCAGATGGGTCTTGAAGCATAGATGAGAGTTAGTGTAAGAGAGAGCCAGATGGTATTCTAGATTTCAATGCACACAAAGGCATAAAAGATCATAACATGGATGAGAAAAAAATGCAGAGATGGGTCTAAATGAAACAGAACATTCACTTTGATGACAGTAAAATGAAATGTTGGAAAGGCAGTGAGACAGAGAATGGCAGTCTAGATTTTATCCTGGAGGCAATGAGTAGCCACTGGAGAGTTTTGTTTCATTTTTATTTATTTATTTATTTATTTGGTCTTTTTGCCTTTTCTAGGGCCGATCCCGCAGCATATGGAGGTTCCCAGGCTAGGGGTCGAATCGGAGCTGTAGCCACTGGCCTACGCCAGAGCCACAGCAATGCAGGATCCAAGCCGCGTCTGCAACCTACACCACAGCGCACGGCAACGCTGGATCGTTAACCCACTGAGCAAGGCCAGGGATCGAACCCACAACCTCATGGTTCCTAGTCGGATTCGTTAACCACTGTGCCATGACGGGAACTCCCACTAGAGGGTTTTGAACAAAAAAAAAAATGGCATAGTGAAACAACAAAATAAGAAGATAAATATGGCAAGAGTGTACAGAATGAATAGGAAGGGCAGAGACTAGAAGCAGAGGGACCATCATTTGGGAGGCTATGGAAATCATCCAGATGTAGAATGAGGTGAGCCCAAAGAAGAGTTCTTACAGTGGAAATGGGAAGTAAAGAATAGATGTGAGACCTTGCAATAGATGTGTGTCATTGTTGATTATGGTGATCAATGTTAGCATGAAAACAATTGAGGAATGAAGGAGACAGAAGATTCAAGATAGTTCTAAGATTAAAAGCCTCAGTGACAGTTAACAAAGATAGGGAAGTCAGAAAAAGGATCCAGTTTTAATAGCTACATGCTTTTTTAAAAGGCAAGAATATGAAATATGCCAAAACTTTTTAGGTTATAACTCCATCTATCTAAAAGATAGAAAATTCAATCCAGTACAGAAACAATTATTGCATTCCTTATATTACCCATAGAATGTCTTTTACTAGCTACAAGCTAGACCTACTTACTCCCTTTGAAAACCCTAAATAATTGTAAATAATCATCACAAATATAATGAATTTAACGAAAATATAGTTACTCCTACTGTGGATTAATTATGATAGATATCTTCCCAATATGGAATTCTTATTATAAAAATACTTACCAGTAAAACAAGTTGTAATTGGAATCAAAATGGACAGCCATGCCAGGTTTCCAAGAGCAGAATAAATACTGCCAGTTGTAATATACACAATCCATATCCTGAATTTTAGTTTCCAGATTTCCTAAGAAATGAACACATTGTGAATGCTTGAAAGACATGGTGATGAATCATTTGGGAAATCATTATGCAATTTTATTTCATTTCCTTTGACCTCTCCATTTCATTTAGCAATCAACATAATCAGGAATATTCCAAAAGGAAGTTGTTGGAAATCACTTCACTTTAAGTAGGACATGCAAAATCAAAAACTTTTGAGGGCTCATTTACTGGTACTAGTGTAAGCATATGCAAAAGTACTAAATTAATAATTCTAGGATGCTCTGAGCAGTTGCATAAATATTCACATGCATATTTGCTAATATGAGCCCCAAACTGGGAACTATATTAACCCAATAAGCTGTAGATTGTGGCAAATGCGTTTGCTGATTTAAAGAATTCAAAAAGGGCATTAACTCTCTTAAGAAGGATTCTATTTTGTATCACATTCTCAATTGACATACAATCAGGTGTGTAAGGGTCAAGGGACTTACTTCCCATATAGATTGTTCTGACAGTATTAAATATGAAAAGAGAGCTTTTTTTTTTAACCTTGTGGTAACGTCCAATAAGTAGTTTCTGACCATGAACTTTGAACTTCTGATCCATTAGTGCATTGCCCTGGCAGAAGTGTATGTATTTTTGCTTCAACACCTTTGTTAAGATCAAACCCATCTTTGTAATGTAGATTCTTAGTAATGATCGTCTGTTTGATAAAAAGAGACAAAGTCAAGCTTAGAAACAATGGCATCATGAGCCACATTAACAAGGCTAAGAAGTCATTAATACCCTAGAGAGTTCCCAACATCTAATAAATTCCTGACTTTTTTTTCTTTCTTTCAAAACTGTACCTGTGGCAATATGGAGGTTCGCTAGCAGGCTAGGGGCCAAATCAGAGCTGAAGGTGCCGGCCTACACCACAGCCATGTGGGATCTGAGCTGTGTCTGTGACCTACACCACAGCTCACAGGCAACACACTGGAGTCTTAACCCACTGAGCGAGGCCAGGGATTGAACCTGCATCCTCACAGATACTAATCGGGTTCATTACTGCTGAGCCACAATGGGAACTCCTGATAATTTTTTGATAAAATGTCTCAGAGATATTTCTGGCAGAGTTCACTTCTACATATTGTATCATTTGAAGAGATCATTTGAATCTTAACATCTCATTAAAAAAAAAAAAAATTTTTTTTCAAGACCAAAAAGGCTCTGTGGCAGGAACTTGAGCTATAACCAATTTGAAATCAAGAAATAACTTTCACATACCATATGCATATTACATGACAAATAATATATCACCTTTCAAACATATGAACTCTCCTGGATTCATAAAATCTTAGAGGTACCTGGAGAAAGCCAGACAAAGTATGACCTCTTGAAGGGCTAAAATCATGTATCATTTATCCTTCTATTCCTGATACCTAGCTAGCAGAGTGCCTGGCACAAAAAGTTGCTCAATGAATGTTTTATTTGAATTGTCCCTTGAAACCATGTAGCTGAATTAGGAAGGTAACAGCCTGCCTTGTACAATAGAAATCTTTGAATGAACATGCTTGTTGACTATGTAAACAGTTAATAATTCAAAAAACTTTCACTGAGCACTACAATATATACAAAGAACCATGGTCTGTAGGGAGAGTACAAAGATAAATAAGGCTTGACTCCTACAGAGAAAAAGCTCATATAGTCATTAGCATATATAACAGTTATATATAGAGGTATAGAGGTAACTTTAGAACATGATAAAATGTGTAAGTACTCTTCAAGTGCACATTCCATGGGACCAAGTTTTCTTTTCTTCTGTACTTTCAAAGGTATTCTTTTTTTTTTGTCTTTTTGCTATTTTGGGGGCTGCTCCCATGGCACATGGAGGTTCCCAGGCTAGGGGTCTAATAGGAGCTGTAGCCACCAGCCTCTGCCAGAGCCACAGCACCATGGGATCCGAGCCACGTCTGCAACCTACACCACAGTTCACAGCAACAGAGGATCCTTAACCCACTGAGCAAGGCCAGGGACCGAACCCGCGACCTCATGGTTCCTAGTCGGATTCATTCGTTAACCACTGCGCCACGACGGGAACTCCCAAAGGTATTCTTAATACTGGGTGCAGTGAAAACAGATGTAGCAGGATGCACAGGAGATAGCAGCAGGCATGCAGCCTGTTATACCTTAATAATTGCTATTGAGATATGGGAATAAAAGTGGATACTGACAGCAGGAATCACAAGAAAACTTACAATCACTCTAATATCTTAAGTGCATGCTTTACATACCTTCCAGCTTTCACTATCAATGTTTCGGTATTTTAATTCATACTCTACTGTGCATTCCTTAAAATTATCCAGAGACAGTGGAGGTTGCCACTGCAAATAGAGATAACCTAAATATCCAGGGTCCACTATTTCAAAATCTTGAGGAGGATTAACTGAAATAAAATCAATAAAATATTTTTACTTTTTTCCTGTATCTTATGACAAGGAGAGCTAAATCTAGATTACTTCCATATGCCCATCAACTGATGAATGGATAAATAAACTGTAATATATTCATACAATTGAATATTATCCAGCCATAAGAATGAAATATTGATACATACTACAACATGAATGAACCTTGAAAACATTAAGCTAAGTGAAAGAAGCTAGTCACAAAAGATCACATATTATATGATTCTATTTATATGAAATATCAAATGGGAGAATGTGATGTGACTGCTGAATGGATCTGAGGTTTCTTTTGTTGGTAATGTAAATATTCTGAAATTTGATAGTTGTGGCCATTACACAACTTTGTGAATACACTAAAAACCACTGAACAGTATACTTTAAAAGGGTAAGTTTTATGTTTTATAAATTATATCTCAATAAAGCTGTTTTTAAAAATCTAGATTACTGCTACACAGTTGCCCTTCTTTAAGAAATCGCATATGCAAAGTATAACTTAGTCTACTAGGTACTAAGTTTTCATGGAAATAAGAAACTCAACATGGAGTTATCTCAGTGATCATACCCACCAAAATTTGGTCTAGGATGGGAATACTTTTTACAGAAATATCTCTAATAGCACGAATCAGTCAGTATTAAGCCAGTGTTTTCCATATGAATATAATATCATGGCACACACAAAAATGGGTTAGAAAATATATAATATGACTACTGTGACTAAGTGCCTTAAGAATTACAAGAACAGGCAGATCTTTTGGTCCATTTAGGAAAACTGAATCCTTTAGTTAATTGAAGTTCAGAGTATAGCAAACTAGAGCCACTCTTTGGAAGCACTCAAGAAAAAGTGGTAGGCAGCTGAGTATAGCAACATCAGGACACAGCCAGTTTTATTCTGTGGAAAGGAGCAGTGGGAGGCAATGACTCCCTCATCTGGCAATTTAAAAAGCAACAAAAACAAATCATTCTATGAACTTTCTTATTAGCAAATCTAGTAGTATTATAGTACTGCCCTCATGTTGCCTTTCTGCTAATAATTTCTTCTCATTTATGCCCTGTTGTTCATTTTAAAAAACTTCACTTCGTATTACTTATTGAGGTGAGAAAAAGCATCTATAGAATGCAATGGTGGCACAATGATTTGAAATGGGACTCCCGTGAACTAATAAAGACGGTCTCTATTGAGGATGAAATAATAATTCTATTGTTTCAACTCTTATGATTAAAAATCTTTGTAAAATTCATTGTTCTAATTATTTTCTTCAATGAGAAAAGAACATTAGATATGATTTAATAATTCTGTAATATTTTTAAATTTTATTTTAAATCTCTGTATTTTAAAAATTTATCTAATTGTCTCAAAAGTTAAGGATAATAATTAAAAGTTTTCAGGTAGTTGGGTACCAGGTTTCAGATAATTAACCTCTTCATTAGAAAAGACTATATACAAAAAGGCATGGAAATTGTCTTTTAGTTCAACTTTTATCCCACAAAATATTTGCTATCATCAGTTACCTTATACATGAAGTTGACGAGTAAGAACATATCTTTTGTGTGTGGATTTCTTGAAATATTTTCAATAACAATCCATCAATAACAATGCATTTTCATAGAGCAGATTGAAAAGACAGTATCTAATTTTAAAACCACTCCATTGTTGGTTTACCTTTTATCTCGGCATTTGAAGACAAAGCAGAGCCAAATGCTGTGCAAATAAGAAGAGTATATAGACATCTGATAGTCACATGAATAAAAGCCATTTCTCTAAGATTTAATACCTTGAAGTTTCCACTCTAAGAAGGAAAAATATAACATTTTAACTTTGTCATACTTTTTCAAAAAGGACTAAATGTGATTAAAAATACATCAGGTATGCACACCATTGTATATGGAATGGATGGTCATCAGGGACCTGTTACATAGCACAGAAAACTCTGCTCAATATTCCTTGATAACTTATAAGGTAAAAAAAATCTGAAAAAGGATAGATATGTGTATACATATAACTAAATCACTTTGTGATACCGCAGAAATTAACACAACATTATAAATCAACTATACTTCAATAAAACTTTAAAAAAGGAAAAAAAAATACATTAGGGACTTCTCTGTGTGCTTTCTACCAAGAATTGGGAAAACTGCCCCTTTGCATCATTGAAACAGAAAAAAAAAATCAAGTTTGAAACCAAAATAATTGGAAGGCAGGATTTTAGTTTCATCCTTCTCATAAGAGCAAAACCAAACCAAACCAAAACAAACATATTCCTTCGCTCCTTACTGCCCTCCCCCACACACATACTCTTCTACCTATCACATGCTGTGGCCAGGATATGATGCCTTCAAATAGCCTTCAGCCTGAAGACTGAGCCAGACCCACCTGACTGTTCATATTGGGTCACAGGGGAATTATGATATCATTAATCTCCATAGCAATCCTCTCCCCTAGCAACACAGAAGACACACGAATACAGATACTCTTTTCTGAGATAAAAAGTGTATGGAAGTTATCTGAACTAAGAAAGCTCAGAATCTACATCAAAGCCTCAGATAACTCAGAACTTTTACTTTATAAATATTAAATCAACATCATCTACTCCCTTATCTGTTCTACTCTTCCCTGTATCTCCTATATCAGTAAATGGCACCATCATCTTCCCAGCTGCCCAAACCAGAAACTTGAGAGTCTTCTTCAACTCTTCCATCTTCCATTCAATGTCTCCATTATCACCACCCCTTCCTAAGTTGAGGACCTCATCATCAGGGATCTCCTTATCCAGTATTTCCTGTCTCTAAACCATTCTTCACACTACATATAATAAGAATGACCTTTTCAAAGAGCAAATCTGAATTTATCACTTCTTTTTTATTTTTATTATTATTATTTTTTTTGTCTTTTTTTTTTGCTATTTCTTGGGCCGCTCCCTCGGCATATGGAGGTTCCCAGGCTAGGGGTCGAATCGGAGCTGTAGCCACTGGCCTACGCCAGAGCCACAGCAACGCGGGATCCGAGCCACGTCTGCAACCTACACCACAGCTCACGGCAACGCCGGATCCCTAACCCACTGAGCAAGGGCAGGGACGGAACCCGCAACCTCATGGTTCCTAGTCAGATTCATTAAGCACTGCGCCACAACGGGAACTCCATCACTTCTTTTTTAAAACAGCATTTCACTGCCACAAAATATAATTTTATCAGCTTTTTTATTATTGAAAAATACTGGTTTTATGATAGAAACTAAAAGGATTCATGTTTCCACATAGCTATTAAATAAAAAAATACTTTCCTTTCAATGAAAAATCACTACTTCCAGTTCTGTAACTTCTCTTTGAGTTTATATTCCTAAAACCAACAATTTCACAGGAAGTTAAAGATTATAGTTCACTTATCCCAACATCAAGGACTACCTTTCTTTTCTCCTATATACGTTAATTAATCAAGACAGGTCCCCTCTACCTGCCCCACCCTCTTTATCTTACCTGGTCCATTTGTAATGTTCTCATGTTAGCAGGCTTCAATTATTACATAATAGAATCCTGGGATCAAACTGTTAGAATCAGCAAATATATTGAAGGCAGTTTACATATTGTGAAGTAAAACTCAGACTTAAGATAACACAGCAAGTTAGCAACAGAGCTGGAAGTAGGGCAGAGATATGATTCCCAGTCTAGTGCACTTCCACCTGACTATGCTGGATCCCACAGGTTTGACTCAGAAATATGAAAGTTTTTCCTCTGGGACTCCAGCATTTAAGTCTTCCTTCAATTAGCTAGCCAGGCTGAATCAACACTATCCTACTTCTTTTTCTATGTGACAATGAATCATTAAAGGGATACCATTTCTCTTACTGAGGTTCAGTGATTCTCTTTGCTCAATTCCTCCCTCCCCATCACCAGCCCATGCTGCCTTCTAAGGCATCTATAAATAGTATGTAGGTTTAGTCAACAGAAGGCCACATTTCTGCCATAGACCTGCTCTTATAGATTGAGTTGAACACACTGTTTACTTTTGGATCCAAGGCAATATTCTGACAAAGAGAAATCCTTTCATATTACCTATAAGGACTAAGACAACCAGGCTTCCCTTAATACTTTCTCAGAGAGATTTTAAACTTCTCCCTCCCCATCCATCTGTCCTTAGATATTTCATAGCCCTGCCTCATTCACAGTGCAAATGCTAAGAAAAGAGTTAAAAATACTTTGCTTCTCTTCTATTTATAGGCTACTGAAATTTGACCTAAGCTATCAAACAACACTTCCCGGACCAGCCAAACACATTTAAGAAAAGGTAGGAAATGGAATAGCTGTCTTCCTGAGTCATTTATCTGTAAATCCATGAAAAGAGTTCCTGGATTACAGAGTATCCCACTGAGACTTATCCAAATTAACATGAAGACAATTCTTTCTTTGGCTTTTGGGTTATAGATCATCACTTGTGCAATGAGGTGCTTTATAAACCATATGGTTACCAGAATGACAGAGTTTTTCACAAGAAGGAAGGGGACCTGAAGACAAAGGGAAGATAGGGGATGAAAATGCACAGACACAAATTTTGAAACAGTTTCTAATATACTCCCTTCCCACAGCTCACAGTTAACAACCACTCATCTGGCCTTAACTGCCTATTTTTAAAAATGAGGAAATACCCAGAGAGGAAAGTGAGTTGTCCTGGCTCATACAACTTATTGGTGGCAGAGCTAGGACTGAAAACCAGCTCTCTCCAGCCCTTTCCACTCTCTAGCAAAAAAACCTTATCAGATGGCTACCCTTGAACTTTCCTCAACCTACTGTCACCAAACAATCAACCCTACCACAGTTTTATCATTATGACATTTCTGGCAGAGTAGTAACTCCATAAACTTTCACTGCACACCTTTCTTTTTTTTTTTTTTGCCAAATACTGTTTCAGCTAAATTTTGTCTAAGATACAAGGTGTACGTGATGAATCATAATAGCTATAATAATGATAATACCTCCTACAATTTATTCAATACTTCCAGTATCCCAGGCACTGGCTTGTGCTAAGCGCTTTACATACCCAAAGTGCTAAGCACTTTGCATAATCTCATATAATACTCACAGTCAGCCTTAGAAGTATATACTATTTTTATTCCCATTTTAAAGACCAGAAACTGGAATAAGGAGAAATTAAACAACTTCTTGCAAGTCACCGCAGGCCATAAATGGTGAAGCTTGGATTTAAACCCAGACAATTCAGTACCAGAGCCCTTGATGATAACCACTACACAAGCATTTCCATGCCTAAAATCAATGTACAAAGTAGCTTCCTGTTTCTACCTACTCAGTTTCACATAACACTGTTGCTAGGACAGTTTCCCACAAAGAATCTCCTTTGGAATGGCAAGCCTAAAGCTATTTCCTGTTTTCAGCCTCACTTCCCCAACCCCTTCAAAGCCATGCTACATAATCCCTTCATTCTAAGAATTGGCTGGGATAATCCTTGCACTACTGGAGAAACTCCAGGTACTTACCAATAATATTGTTTCTCAAGAAATGGATTATCATAGGCAATTATCACAGCCCCTCTTTTTTCCTCCTCTCCAATTTAGAGACAGTAACTGAATCTCTAATACTTCCCTTCCTGTCTGATAATTAAGCACACTGAAAACATAAAGTATTCTGAAATAGCCAGTGAGCCAGGATACAGATTCAACAAGTCATGAGATAGGGGAGGCTATAGGTGGGGCTAAAAGTCACCTAAAGCAAATTTAGAATCACAGCACAGTGTTGTAAAAGCTGACTAATTAATCTTTGACTAAACCAATAGATATATAGCTGAGGAGCTTGTTATACTGCAGGCACAATAGTATAAATATCAACCTGGATTTCAGCCCTACTTCAACCACTAATGTGCTTGGAGGCAAATTATAACTCAATTTCCATCTATAAAAATGAAGATAATGGCCCAGCCAGGCAGTTTTGTGCTTAAGATTAAATGAGATAATGTATGTGAAAGTGAAAGAGAATAGTAAATTGCTCTATATACTTGAGAGGGGTTTGCTTCTGAGCGCCCTGTCATTAAGCAAAAACATGAAAACATCTAGCTCCAAACTACACATTTGCTCCTAGTAATTCAGAAAAATTGCCCTGTACGCAGTTGATAACTAGGCAGTTATTATTAACCTCTAACTTCCACCACCTTTGTTGACCCATTAACTGCCTTTACTGATTTTTGTTTTAGTAATAATAATTTATTGCATTTATTTAGCTTTTTATAGTTTACAGAGAATTCATTAAATCAACAAATCTTCAGATCTAAAAGGTTGGTACTTCATATTTACAATCAGTAAATATGAGAAATGATGTGACTTGCACAAGATCACACTGCTGGCAAAATCCAAACTGAAAGGAAAGGTAAAAGAAGTAAGGAACAGAAATATTTGTAAGGCTAATAATGCAGTCACTTATATAATATGATTTTGTAGAAAAGTTTCTTTTCTACCTTGACAAAGTAAACCAAAAGAATCTTCCAAAATATCTAAATGGCCATAAGCCCTTGTTTTGTTTGTAAAGGTAGTGACAAACTTGCAAAGAAATATAATTATCTATTAGAAAATGATGAATGGAGTTTTGCAATGTCACTAAAGTGGCTTCTAAAAACACCGCCTAGGGGAGTTCCCATCGTGGCTCAGTGGAAACAAATCTGACTAGCATTCATGAGGACGCAGGTTGGATCCCCACCCCCGCTCAGTGGGTTAAGGATGTGGTGTTGCCGTGAGCTGCGGTGTAGGTCACAGATTCGGCTCAGTTGCTGTGGCTGTGGTGTAGGTTAGCAGCTATAGCTCTGATTCAATCCCTAGGCTGGGAACCTCCACATGCCGTGGGTGCAGCCCTAAAAAGACCAAAAAAATAATAATAAAAAAATAAAAACACCACCTAAAAGAAGTATGGCCATGTTATTTCTGTTGCCATTGGATAGAGAAAACACCAGTGTTATAAAATTTGAGATTTTTCTCCCCATATTGTTTAAAATATCTAAAAATATCAGCCAAAGCAATTAGAATAGGGCTAAGAAAAAAAGAAAATGGGAAAGCAGAAGACAACTAATGCTTGAGAAGAGAGAAACAGAAAAGTAGATGCAAAGTCTTAAATGTTGTCTGTGGGTGAAATGATAAACATATGTGATTTTACATGAGAAAGCATGACTAGGAGATCTGGGCTCTAGTGCCAACTTTGGCAGAGCATTTAGAAAATAATAATAGGAGTTCCTGTCGTGTCTCAGTAGTCAACGAACCTGACTAGCATCCATGAGGACGCAGGTTCAAGCCCTGGCCTTGTTCAGTGGGTTAAGGATCTGGCATTGCCGTGAGCTGTGGTGTAAGTCACAGACGTGGCTCGGATCCCGTGTTGCTGTGGCTGTGGTGTAGGCTGGCGGCTAAGCTCCAACTGGACCCCTGGCCTGGGAAACTCCAGATGCCATGGGTGTGGCCCTAAAAAGACAAAAAAATAATAATAATAGGTACTACAGTTTGTAAGTTTTTACCAGGTGTCAAACTCTGTGCCTGATGTGTGATGTCGATTAGCTCACTTAAGTCTCACAAACATCGACAGTTTCTATCATTATCATCTCAATATTATAAATGATTTGTTTGAGACTCAGAATGGTTAAGTAAATTACTCAAGGTCACACAACTTAAGCAAAAAATATGTGTATATCTGATTCTAAAGCCTATCCTCCTTTTAACATATAATACTGTATTTCCATCTCAGTTTAGTTAAGCTCAATTTTCTTTCATGTAAATTATCCCTGGGATATCATTCTGTTTCATCCCTTAATCTACTGTGCATCCATCCATGGTTTCAGGATGTGACTCAAAAGCACCAGCTTCTTGAATAACTGATCTCTTTTCAAGGAAGCCATCCAACATGTACAAATGTCTATTCATAGCTCTAGAGTACAGCCACAACTCAGCCTGACAATTAGCACCTCTGGAACCTTCCAGATATTGAGGCCTGACAACATGCTGAGGTCAATACACAGCTCAATCATAGTACAATCAGTCTATGAACTGTTGGTGAGTCAAATCTAATTTAGATAATAAGTAGCAAATAACATTTCTTGCAGGAGTAGTTTATAAAGAATGCTAAAGATGACTTTGTGTACTTTCAAACATAAAAGGCTTTTGAATCAGATTCATCATGCTTGCCACTAGCTAAGAGTAAGTTATTTTCTATAAAAATACACAAAGAAGTTAGACACATGCTGAATGATGAAAATCAGTGTAGACAAACGAAGTACAGGTAGGATCTCTTTTTAACAAATACCACTTTAACATTGTTATATATAACATGATTATATTTGCATCCCTGCCAACAGGGAAATGTGCTCAATACATCTTGTAAAACCTAAGTAGTCATCTTATTCCGTAATTCTTTTTATAGACGGTTTCCTGTCGGACATCCTGAGTTCATCCAGCTAACAAGTTTCCCAAAGCATTGTCAAAGCTGCAGAACTCAGTTTTGAGCTACCATAGTAACTGACAGGTTTACAGTGTTAATTTATGAAGCAGTTTACACATTTCAGAATCTGTCCCTAATCTGGGCAAATCAGAGTTTTTAGTTTTATAATTCCACCCAATAAACCACCAAAAGGCTTTTACGACCCTTTAAAAAGGCCTCCAGGTGATCGATTTCTTAAAATAGGTCAAATTGCAATTATTAACTACACCTTACATTCTATTCAAATGAAGTCGCAGAGGAAGAGCAATGCAATATCCTGAAAGGCACCACTGCTCCGGAACTAGCAAAACAATCTTTGCTCAAAACTCCTCTCCTCACTCCCAGATGCTCCCAAATACTTGTTAGCAAGCAAGCAGTGTGTACCCAAAACATTCACTTCACATAACAACTTTTGAAGTAAATAACCGTGTGCCCCACCCCCTTTATGTTATGTAAAAACAGAATAGAAAATGTGCAATAGCAGATTTTATATTGCTTCAAGGTTATTCTGCCAGTATGCTCTTTCATGTTCATAAGGTATAAACTGTAAATACATGAAAATATGGTGTCATGTAATATACAGTGCCAGCAGTTATGGAAAAGGATGCTAACAAAAACAAATCAATGTTTCTATCATGTATTCATTATTCAACAAATATTTCTGTAATCTTACTACATGCCAGGCACTGTTCCAGCCACTGGAGAAACAGCAGTGGACAAGACAAAGAACCTGCTTTCCTGAAACTAATATTCTAGAGTGGGAAACAGACAAAAAACATCAGATAATTATAAACTTCATAAAGAAAAATAAAACAGGATAATACGAAACAGAGTAATGAGAGTTCATTTTAGATAGGTTTGTCAGGGAATGCCTCCCTGAAAAAGTAACATTAAGGATTTCAATGAAGTGATGAACCAGTGAAGACACAGGGAAAGAAACTTCCAGATAGAAGGAATAGCATATTCAAAGCCCTGGGGTGGGAATCCTCTTAGTTCTAGGAATAACAAGTCCAGTAGGATAGGAAACAGAAAAGGTTGGATGATCTCAGAAAGATAGACCAAAGATGGACAATGATACTGAATCTCACATCTATTTTTAGTAAAATGGGAAGGAATTGGATAGTTGTGAGTAGACTGACATGATGTAACTTACATTTGAAAAGGCTACTTACTCTATGTGGAAGGAAAAGGTCAAAGCAATAATACAGGCTAGAGCTGATGGTGACTTGGACCAAGTTGACAGCTGCGGCCATGCTGATAGGATATTTTACTGATGGATTGAGTGTGGAGTACTAGAGGATAATGACTGTTTTTGTCATGGGCAACTGAGTAATTGTTCATGAAACCTGGGGATGAACAAGAGTTCAGTTTTATCTTATTTTTTTTTGTCTTTTTGTCTTTTTAGGGCCACATGGATGGCACATGGAGGTTCCCAGGCCAGGGGTCTAATCAGAGCTGTAGCTGCCGACCTGTGCCAGAACCACAGCAACTCCAGATCCGAGCCTCGTCTGTGACCTACACCACAGCTCACGGCAACGCCAGATCCTTAACCCACTGAGCGAGGCCAGGAATCGAACCTGCAACCCCATGGTTCCTAGTCAGATTCATTTCCGCTGCGCCATGATGGGAGCTCCAAGAGTTCAGTTTTAGATGGTTCAGTTTGAATGGCCTAACTAAACATCTAAGGGGAGAAAATGAGTAGGCATTTGATACTTGACTCTGGAGATTAGGGGAAAGACTAGAGCTATAAATATATTTTTGAGAGTCATCAGTATATAGATAGTATTCAAAGTCATAGGATTAATTAAAATCACCTAGGATATAGTGTACATGAAATAAAGAAAAAAAGAACCAAAGATTGAGATCTAGGACCCTCCAATACACAGAGAACAAAGAGATGAGGCAGTACCAACAAAAAACACTAAGGAGAGGCCAAGGAAGTAAGAAGAAAACCCTGAGTCTGCTGTGTCTCAGAAACCAAGTAAGGAAAATGTCTCAAGGATAAAGTGATAGACAATGTCAAAAGCTGCTGATAGGCCAAGTAAGATGAGGCCTGAGAATGGTCTGATTAATTTGGCAAACTGAAGATAAGTAGTAACATTGATAAGGGAATAAGTGGAATGTCTGGAGAAAAAGTCAGATTAAAGTAGGTTCAGGAAAGATTGGAAGATAAAAATTGGAGACAATGAGTATGGACAATTCCTTTGAGAAGTTTCCAATAAAGGGACATAAGATGCTCTTGCTAGGAGGAAATCATTCATTTTTTTCCTTCTTGAAAACAGGAATGGAGAACATCTCATACAAAGGCTTGATCCTGTTGTTACTTAGATTTTTCTCATACCACCTTTGTAACAGTAAGTATTCTTATTTGAGGGATGCAGGCCAGAGTATTTTAGGATTATATTTATCAAAGGACACCATACCAAAGTAGAACATTTTTCTAAGACAATTAGAAACTATCAAAGTTTAGTATTACTGGTGATTACTTTAACAAATACTTCTCATCTGCTCAAATTGTTTTGCAGAGCTATCTCCACCTTTTCATATTTCCAATGAAATATTTTTTAAAACCGGCCATTTCTCAAGGCTATAGAACACTCTCCTTTCTATCTATGTACAATCTGAGATTTCATTTTTTTCTTCTAAATTTGTCTTCTGCAGCAAAAGTAATCAGAAACAACTTTATATTTTTATAAGACACATTAATGTGTCTATTGGTTTAGAAACATGATTGGAGATCTGAATCAAGGGATGCTAGAAATTCTGGTTCTAGTCTTAATTTCAGCATGCAGAATGGGAATACAAAGCCTTTATTGTATTTTGAAAACTTTGAAACTGAAGGATCAAACAACGTAACTACATACCTCCAGTGGCTTCCAATAAGTGCCTATCTTTAGGCAAGAGGATTTGTATTCTAGCTTAGATTGGCAGACTATTTGAGACTCAGACCATGGAGGGTCCTATTTCATCTTTCTGGCTTTTGCTGTTTGCTTCTTCTCCCTCATGCCCCTCTCTTTCCTGGTCTTCTCTTTTTCTTTTCTTCTATTTTTATTGTTCCATTTTCTCCTTCTTTTCCTCTTTCTTATTGATGTTTTCTCTTTTCCATTAAGTGGAAATAAATATATTTTTGGATCACTGGCTATCCTTATTTTAAAAACACTGGAGCATTCTCTCTTCTCAAAACATTTTCATTAGTTCTTTGTCTTCAGAATAATATTTTCCGTGCATCACTTGAAGATTATAACAATTGTGTAAACTTTAAAATTTATTTTTTAAAGTGCTTATGACCAAAAGAAGTTATTTTTTACTTATACGTAAGCAGAGTTTTATTTTCACTGGCCTGATTGCCTTTCATAAAAATGAGTTTCCTGCTTTAAGAAGACTGGTTCTTTATAATTCATTTACTTAAAAGCTCCAAATCCACTTCATAATTTTAAGTGCTAGTTCTTCCAAACCTCCTATTTTCTCACTGTCTTTGATAGCTGCCTTTGAGCCTGGGTTAGACAATGTTTCCTAAATGACTTTAAAGTCTTCTCATCAAATAGAACCTCAGGAGTTCCTGTCGTGGCTCAGCAGTTAACAAACCCGATTAGCATCCATGAGGACACAGGTTCCACCCCTGTCCTTGCTCAGAGGGTTAAGGATCCAGCGTTACCGTGAGCTGTGGTGTAGGTTGCAGACGCGGCTTGGATCCCATGTTGCTGTGGTTCTGGCGTAGGCCATTGACTACAGCTCCCATTCGACCCCTAGCCTGGGAACCTCCATATGCCATGGGTGCGGCCCTAAAGAGACAAAAAGACAAAAAAACAACAAAAAAAAGAACCTCAGAGTCTCTATTTCTATGGGTTGTGCCTTTGATTGCTGTATCGACACTAATGTGGTCATAGGCATCTCTCCAGATCTTCATTTCACAGACATTTCCTGAGCATTTTGTACTCAAGGCTATAGACATGAAAATAAGCAAGGCACAGAGTTCCCTGCCATCAAGTTTACTGAAGGAGAGCAAAACAAAACAAAATAGTTACTCACTACACACTTAATAGAATGTCCAAAATCCAAGACACTGACATCAAATGATGGCAAGGATATAGAACAATAGGAACTCTCATTCACTGCTGGTAGGAATGCAAAATGGTATAGCCGCTTTGGAAGGCAGTTTGACAGTTTCTTATAGAACTAAACACAGTCTTACCATATGATCCAATGACCATGCTCCTTGGTTATTTACCCAAAGAAGTTGAAAATTTATGCTCACACAAAAACCTGTATACAAATATTTGTAGCAGCATAATTCACATTGTAAAAACTTGAAAGCAACCAAGATGTCTCTCAGTAGATGAATGGATAAATAAACTGTAGTACATCTGGACAATAGAATATTACTTGGTACTAAAAGGAAATGAGCTATCAAGTCATAAAAAGACATGGAAGAACCTAAAGTGCTTATTACTAAATAAAAGAAGCCAATCTGAAAAGGCAATATACATTATCATTCTAATCATATGACCTTCTGGAAAAGGCAAAACCATGGAGAGAGTAAAAAGATCAGTGGTCGCCAGGGGTTGAAGTGAGGGGAAAGGAGGACTAGGCAGAGTGCAGAAGATTTTTTAGGGCAATGAATTCACTCTGTAAGACATTATAATCATGGATACATGTCATTATACATTTGCCCAAACCCATAGATTATACAATACCAAGAATGAACTCTAATGTAAACCATGGACTTTGGGTGATTATGATGTGTCAGTGTTGGCTCATCAGCTGTACTTCTCTGGTGGGGGATGTTGATAATGGGGGAGGCTATGCATGTGTGGGGACAGAAGGTATACGGGAAATCTCTGTACCTTTCTCTTAATTTTGATACAAACCTAAAACTGCTCTAAAAATAAAGGCTTTAAAATTAAATTATATAAATTTACAGTTAAGTTAATTATAATATAAGCAAAATTAATAAACAAAATAGTTTAAATAGTTACTATAAAGTGTGAGCCTTCTCTCAGGCTACTGGCAGAAATATGAATTGGTAGAGTCTTTTTTGGAGGAGATTTAGCTGAGATTACTAGCTGTCTTCTAATATTTATTCTCCTCTCCTTGAGTAGTAATGAAACCTCCATGTTTTAGCTGGGCACATGGCTATACAAAATGAAGGCTATTGTGACATGTGATTCAGTTCTTCCTAAGAGATATAAACAGATGTAAACCCAACCTCTGGGCCCTGCCTTTAAAGAGACTAGACCATTTCTCCCCTTCCCCTTTACCCCTTTCTACATCTTGCCTCTTAGAATGTGGTACTGGTAGTGAGCCACTTTGATCAAGCAGATGAGGGAAACACCCTAGACAAGGCAGAGCAAGTCTGGACCTCATGCAATAAAGCTGCATACTCTTCATGCGGCCCTGGATTAGCTACCTCCAGTTGTATGAGTAAAATTAACCACTTTCTTATTTAAGAAGAGCCTGCAACCTAATTAGAGGAGCATTTTGCATTGTGTATAAAGATCCTTTAAAAGTTTGTAATATTTTAAGCCCAAAATTTCAAGTAATCAAAATATGCACTTGTACAGTACAACTCCTCATTTTCTACATAGCCTTTGACTCAGTTCATTTCTGCAAAGGGCTACATTTAAGCTATGTAGCACTTTCCTTGGCTAAAGTCTCCAACAAGATACCTGGTGGGAAAAAATCATATGGAACCACTCCACTTGCAAATATTATAATAACAAAATGCTGAAATAGGAAATTTTCACAGTGACAAGATACAATGTGACAACACTTCAATGTCCCACTTTGAGGCCTTCAAAGTCCTAAGTAAGTGCTAGAGAACTCTCTCTGGCCATCTGGAGATTCTGCTAATATGAGCTGCTTTCAGCTACCAGCATTTTTTCCACCATCATGAGATGCTGCCACAGTTTTCTAAATGATGTTCTGATGGTGCACTCACATATTTTTAATTCTATGCTGCTTCATTTTTTCCAGATATTGACAGCTCATCTCACATGCTTTGGTTATGATCAAAATGCCCTGGAGTTCATTTCCTCTCAACGAATCAGTACTAATTCTACCAATAATGTACACTGTTCTTCCTGCAAAACTGCTAGCTAAAGGAGATGGCTGATTCCATAGTTAGAGAGTAATCACTTCTGGATGAGCTAAGTCAAACATGCCTAGAGAAAAGAGAATTACTTGTAGTAGAATCACACCTATAGAAGCATGGCTTTGTCTTTCTCTGACTGAGCATCCATGGGAGAGTTAGAATGACTAACATTTCCTACCCTCTAACCCTGCTTCATTCCTTAGAAGTGACCAGTCTGTTCTTTAGGAACTCCTAGGCCCTCCTGATACTCTTGATACTTACTACCAAAAGACAATGAGATAAATGTATAAATTTAAACACACAAGACACACTTGGCTTCTATCATCTATCACCATGGCTTATATTACAGATGAGAAAACAGGCCAGAGAAGTTAAGTGATTTTTCCATAATCTCCTTTCATTCTAGTTTATGTTTTTAAGTACTGCTGCTGTGATCCTTTTTCACTTTTGCAAAGACTTGACTTTTTCCCAAATCCATCTGGCAAATTTTGCCTTCTTCCTTTCTTTATTCAATCCAGATTGGCTTACACACCCCTAAACTAAAATTGCCCCTATGCATTTTTATCATAAATTCCTAACAAAACCCAAATGCTAAATGAATCCAACTATCAGATTTTCTCTGTGCCTCTATCTGAGCAGTTGAGCTCTGAAGGAAGTCCTACAACAGATTAGTTCCACGATAAAGTTATAATGTTCAATTCCATTCTTGACAAAATTCCCAACTTCTTTCAGTGTCTTCACTCCTCTCATCCCCTCTCCCCTGATCTCAGCACATGACTTTGCCTCTTTAACAACAAAATTGAAATTTCAAGATGGAAATTCCCTCATCTTCTTGATTCTACATTTTCCCACATCCTCTCTTCCATCTCTACTTCTATAATAAAGGAACATCTTTCCTACTAAGGTAAAATTTCTCATGTGTGTTGTGGATTCCAACCCTGATCACATTATCAGGAATTTAGTTTTTTTCTTCTCTCTTATATATCTTCAACATACATGAGATACTGAAATATATGTATGATATATAAATTTTTAGTTGGATATATCCATTAGCATTCAAACATGCTCACTTCTCCCAAAACTTAAAAAAGGATATCTTGCCCATATATTTGTCGCCAAATACTACCCCAATACCCATCTTTTTTATAGCCAAAGAGGTGTCTATATTTGCTATCTTCACACACCCTCACTCACTCTTCATCACTATATTCTCTTCTGGCTTCTTCCTTCATCCCACCACCAATCCAGGACTCTTCTAAAACTGGTCCCATTGGGATAACTAATGGTCTCCATGTTACTGAATCCAATCAATATTTTTTATCACAATCTTAGTGGCATTAACCTTTTTACCTTCTTAAAACACTGTTCCTTTGGCTTTTCTCACACGGGTTTCCCAGTTTTCCTTCTACCTCTCTGGCCATATTTTTCACTTCATTTTTAGGCTCATCCTTTATTAATCATAATATTAAACGAAGTTCTTTGAAGCCCTCATCTCTTTTGACTTTGTGTTCTCCATAGGTAATTTTAATTTACTCCCAAAGCTTCCATTACCATCTATATGCCAGTGACTTTCAAACATATTTCTCATTTGAGCTCCTGTTCTGAGCTCCAGACCTGTATGTCTAATTGTTTCTCAAAGTTTTCATTTGGAAGCCTCAAACACACCTCAAATGCAAAAATATCAAAGACAAAAATCATGATTTTTCATCTGAAAATGGGTCCTCTTGCCAGAGGGGTAATAGTTTCAAGGTATAGTAGTCCCATCTCACTGATTGGCAGTGGTGTCCATTCAACACTACCAGTCAGAAACCAAAGAATTACCCTAGACACAATCCATTTTTCAGACATCGCTTGAAACTACTTACATGTGTCTCCTTCCCATGCTAGTCCAAATCACCACCATCATTTGCCTGGACTATTACAATAGCTTCTTAATACATGCCCCTGAATTTACTCTGGCCCAACTGAATTTCCATAGTGCAGGCAGAGTGCCTTTCCTCTGTTTTCCAATGGCAATTATGATTATGCACCTTCCTCACTGAAAATTCTTCAAGGCTTCTTTTTTTATCATGGGATAAAGATAAAAATGTTTGTCTTGTTTCTCAAGGTCCCAAGTACTGTGGCACCAGACTACTTATACACATGCTTTTTGTACATTCTATTTTGTGTTCTACGCTCTTCTTGGAATATTCGTATCTTTTCCCATCCCCCTTGGACGAGGTAACTTCTACTCTTATTATTTTCTTCATTTTATACAAGAAACTGAGACACAGAAATGTTAAATAACTGACTCAAGACTACACAGATAGTAGGAAGAAGCAGTATCCAGACCAATCAGTCTGATCACAGAATCTGTGCTTTCAACTCATAATCTACTGCCACTGGAAACTTTCCTTCAAAGTAGTTAGAATTTAAAATTATACACTTATTATTGTTATTATTTGAATAATATTCATTAATTCTGGTTAATCGTAAGGTCCATGAGAATAGAAACTGCTTCTGCTTTTGTATTAGTATAAGGCCTGTCACATTGTCACTTAGGCAATAAACACCTGCCGATGAATGAATGCACTGATATGACTTTAAGACCGTGAACTAGTTATTTCCAGAGATCCTCCTATTTTGAAAAGCTGAGACTTCTGATTCAAAACAAAGTTACTAGTGCTCTATCGTGGTACCCTGATACTTCCACAATATTAGTCACCAATAATATCTTTAAGCTATGCAAATAACAAGCCTGTACTTATTAAAGAAAGTCATGGAGAAGAAAGTATATCTTCCTTAGAAGAGTGATAAATTCCATTTACGCGGATTTTGTTAGAACACCCACATAATCCTTTAATACATGATTTCAAAACACAGATGATGAAATTCAGTTTTCTCTGTTTCAAAGAACATGAATACACATGGGGATTATAAATATTCAAAACATCAATGCAACTTATGATCATCTTCCTTTCTTCTATTTCCAGTACCAAATGGGAGCATGACTTCCAAAGCAGTGTCCTAAAACAGAAACATAGGAATCGTCCTAGATTCCTTTCTCTCATTTATCTTCAACCATCATTTCATAGCCACACAGATCATAGATTCCCTTCTCTAAATACCTTTGTGATCCATCCATATCACTCCTTCTTCACTGCCATGACCCTGATCTTAAATATCACTGTCTCTTGACTGATGAACAGCAATAACCTCCTGATGCATTCTCCACCTTATCATAAATCAGATTCAGGCCATTTTCAATGCTATAGCCAGTGTGATCTTTTCGAAGCACAAATATGTCCATTAAATCTTACTCTCAGTATCATCTCCTAACATCTTAAAACGTAGGGTCTTATATTTTTAAGTTGTTGGTTATGCAGTTCCCCCAATACCAATCCTGCTCTACCTAGCCTAATCATTGATTACCCCTAGTCACTGAGAGCTCAGGTAGCGCACTTCCTTCTATAAGCTTTCTGTACTCCCTCTCCCAGACTGGATTTTGCTAGTTTTCTCTGTACTTTCTATTAAGATATTAGGGAATGAAATTCTGCAGTATGTTAAAAGGCATTCACAATTTAGTGAAGGGAGAGTCTCATAAATAGACAAGTATGTGTCAACATATTTTGAGATAATTATTTGTGTTTTGGTCTAAGTTTTGTTTTTCTTTTTTTATGTATTGTATTGTATTTTTTGTCTTTTGTCTTTTTAGGGCAGCCTCTGTGGTATATGGAGTTTCCCAGGCTATGGGTCTAATCGGAGCTGTAGCTGCCGGCCTATGCCACAGCCACAGCAACACCAGATCCGAGCCGCATCTGCAATCAGCACCACAGCTCACGGCAACACCGGATCCTTAACACACTGAGTGAGGTCAGGGATCGAACCCACAACCTCATGGTTCCTAGTCGGATTCGTTTCTGCTGTGCCGCAATGGGAACTCCTGGTTTAAGTTTTTCAATTCTCCCTCTCATTTCAAGAAGATTGTTAGACCTTTTTATTTTTCCTTACCTCACCAAAGGGAATTCCTCCTCCCTTGCTGCCAGGACTGAAAGTTTAAGTTGTCTACACAGACTTACCTTCTTGGCTTCTATATTTTCCAAACGCAAGCTCACGGGTGAGATTATGCTTGGGAGCACCAATGCAGGTCTCAAGAGGACAGATGAAATTCCTTTTAGGGTATTCAGGAGAGAATGGGACATATACTTTAGATGAGAAGAAGTCAGGGGTCTGGTAGAGGTTAGAGGTGGCAAGGACAACAGTTTAACATTTGATGGAAGCAGCCAAGGAAGGGCAAAAGTTCAGAGAAATTTTAATGAGTGTGCTGAGCCCTAGACACAGGCCACTCAATCTCAGCAATGATCCAGTCCCCCAAGTATGACACAGAAGCAGCAGCAGCAAACTTGAAAGGACCATCCCTGATTGAGACAAAATGGTATATCTGAGACTATATCATGGCATTGACAAAAAATTAATGATCAATGACCAAAAGGGCTTTCCCAGTATTTTGGTGTTTCCTAAGGCTCAGCATATTTGCTTAAGCCATTAGGAGGATCAAATATTGACTGAAATTGCATATCTTACATTTCTGGTAGAATGCTGAATACAAGGTAGCTTAAAGAACATTTTAAAATGTGAAATATTGGAGTTGCCGTCGTGGCACAGTGGTTAACGAATCCGACTAGGAACCATGAGGTTGCGGGTTCGATTCCTGGCCTTGCTCAGTGGGTTAAGGATCCGGCATGGCCGTGAGCTGTGGTGTAGGTTGCAGACGTGGCTTGGATCCTGCATTGCTGTGGCTCTGGCGTAGGCCAGCGGCTGTAGCTCTGATTCAACCCCTAGCCTGGGAACCTCCATATGCCACGGGAGTGGCCCTCAAAAAGGCAAAAAGACAAAAATTAATTAATTAATTAATTAAATAAAATGTGAAATATCTTACATATCCATGTTTGTGGTCTATTTCATGTGAACTTCATTTATAATAAGGTGTGGTAAGTTTCAAGAGAGAAGCAAGCACTTAGAAGCACAGAGAACAGGTACCTAATCTAGTCTTGGGAGAGGGAGAGTCAAATAAGAGTCCTTAGAGGAAGAAGCACCTAAACTTTCTCATAAATAAGGAGTAGGTGTTTGCCAAAGGGAATGTGGGAGAAGAATTTCTCCTCAATGATAACTGATTAAGCAAAAGCAGGTAAGTGAGAAAGCTTAATGAATTTAGGGATCTACAAGCAGTTTACTTTGGTTGCAGTGTAAGTGGTACATAGGCATGCCTTCTGAGCCATGTTAAAATTTGGACTTAATCCTGAGGGTTATAAACAGTACTGACAGGAAGAAGTGATATCATGGGAACTACCGAAGCAGAAGATTTCAAGGAAAAAGTCTTCAAAAGCCAAGTGCCTCACATGCCAATGAAGGGAAAGCATTGGAGGGAAGTAAGACAAGAACTAAAATGTGTCTGCTGTAGTTGGAAATAAAAAGTAATTAGTGACCCTGTTAAAAGCAGATATATGTGTGGACTCACTTTTTATGGAAGCTTGGTTGTACTAGGAAGGGTCAAGAAAAGTTTTTTTCTTTCCTTTGCTGAGAAAAGAATTCACAGAGAGGAAGAGGTTAAAAATAGAAGCGAGAAAAGGGACAATTATGCAAAAAGATCCCTGTAGAAGCAAGAGGAAAGCATGGAATCTAAAACAAAGGTGGAGAGATTGAACTTGGACTGACAGAGGGCTAGCTTTTCCTCTGAGATAAGACAAAAGCATGGGTGAAGATGCAAATCAATGTATGTACAAAAGATGGTGAGGTGGGTGGATAAGAAGTTCAGACACAACTGAACTCTTATTGTCTATGTAAAACAGGAGGCAAACTCACCTCCTGAGAACAAATGTGTAGTAGTTGAGTAAGAGACTTAAAAAGACAGGAGAAAGTTTGCAACAGCCAACAAAGAGGGTATAAAAGAGCAGAAGGAAATCCAGAAGAATCTGAATAAGGATATGTAGAAGGATGACCTGGTTAGCACCTCTTCATTTTTCAGATCTCAGCTCAGATGTCATTTGCTCAGTGAAGCTGAAGTGAAGCCTCTGTTACCTGCTTTTAGAGCACTGGCTTCCTTTCTTTTAAACACTTGTAATTGTTTTAATCTTATATTAATTTGTGGGATTATCTGATTAATTTCAACTCCATTAGACTACAAACTCAGTGAGGTCAGGAATCATGCTTATTTTGCTCACCATTGTATTATCTAAATCTTAGTTTCCCATCTCTAAAATGTGAAGAACATTGATCCCTCTCTACATGACCAGGATATGAATATAATTAGGTTAGCACCAAGCTAGACTTTAAGATATAATAAAGCAGGAACTTCAAATTCTTCACTGTTGATTCATCAGTGCCTAATATAGTAGATGACGCATAGTGGATACTCAATAAACATGTATGTAGACAAATGAAACCAATATGGCAGGACACCAAGTCTCCTGACTTCCATTCCAGTGCTCTTCCCACTTTACCACAACTACCCATATCAGATGTTTAATATAGTATAATTATTAGACATAATAATAATGGCCTATGCATATGCATTATTATGTTTTACTCAAGAAGAAAGTGAAGTTCCGAGAGATTAATTATCATGTATACGTTAAAGAGCAGGGATATGGTAGAATTAGAATTCAAGTCCAGGTCTGCCTGGCTCTTAAATCTGAGCTCTTTCTCCAATTCCACACTGCTTGCTGGTGTATTAAATGGTGAAAGATGTAATATATGAACTCTCCTAGAATGTGTACATTTGAAAGTCCTCCCAACCTCCTCACTGGCGAAGAAAAACAAAACAAGTGAAGTAATAATTTTAGTGGTGAAATCTTAGGCAAGGTGACTATGACAAGCCAATGAAGATGATATTTGTCAGCAGGCACCAATCAACTGCTTTCCAAATCATATCATGTAGGCACCTGCCTACCCACTCTGTAACTCCGTATGTTATCCATCTCCCCAGTATAAGCCTAGATCCCACAGGAAGAATGGAAGTCATAATTCTAAATCTTCTCAGTATTGCCTCCACAAGACCCTAGAAGCAGTATGGAATAATGGAGAAAGCACAAACATTGCAGCCACACAAATCTGGGCAAGACACTTCAGCTCTCTGTACCTCAATTTTCTTATCTATACATTGAAGACAGTAATACTTGGGGTTTAGGAAATGATTAAATGAGATAGCGCATATTAAATGTATGCAGCATAGTGGGCATAATAACCCAACTGTCATTAGCTACCATCAGCTTCTCCCATATCGAGGAGCCATCTCCTACTAACTCTTTGAGGACACTCTGAAAAATACATCAAAAGGAACAAGCAACCTATCTCACCCCCCACTGCTCCAAGTTCTAACAAAATACAGATGATGTTTCTCCAATTTTCAAAAAATGCCCTAAAAGCGGATTTTCATTTACAGGTAAGATCTTAGCATTGAAAAAACATAAAAAGAATCTAATAGTTGTTCTTTCTTTCCTTTGTTTAATCCTACAGTTTAAACAATCATTTTTAACATTTCTATTGCTTTTCACAACATCAGGCAGAGTCAGGACATCTGGCTTATTTTACAGATGAAGAAATTAAGATGGAGAGGGGGAAGGCTCCCCATTGCAAAGTCACAGGGCTATATGGGGAAGATCTAGAATTGAAAAACAGACCTCCTAGTCCTTAATTTATATAATAATAATAAATCCATTCAATTAAGTCTTGAACTCTCTAAAATTTCTATATTTTAATAAGATTTTAATAGAAAACAGATGATAAATACTCTGTATTCAATGCCCTGGTTTTATATATCTTTTTTAAATATTAGAAAAGGAAAACTAATCTGGAAGCATCCAAAATGAGTACAATGTATAAAAGCTATAGTCAGATTTAAGTGTTAACTGTGTATTCTTTCAAAGGAAAACAAGTATCAAATGTATAAAATTCACTCATTCATTTCAGAGCACATACAGTGAAAATTGGAATTTTTATTGTAATAAGCCTAATACATATGTAACCATAATATTCAAATAAACGAATCACCATATATAGAGATATGCATGTTCCATAAATTAAATGAAAATATCATATAAAAATAAATTAAATCATTAATTTTAGAGGAGCTCTATGGTTATTTCTAAGCTTAAGAGAAAAAAGTTACTACAAAGTGGAAGATTCTCATTTATAGAAAAAAAGTCACTTGGGAAATAATTTCAGAAAACTTCTTAACTCTAAAATACAACTATCCTTGCCATTTCTAAAAGACCAGATTTACTTATAAAAGGTATGGTTTTTATAGAAAATAAAGGTAAATAAAAAACAAAAATTAAAATCAATTGTTGTTTATACTGATTATTCAGTACTTATTAGTTTCATGCAAAAACTGCAGTATTTCCCCAAATTAATATTATGTCAAGTCAAACAATTTTTTGCCACAAAAGAGATTTGTAAGCCCATTTTAAAAGAGGTGAAGAAAGTGAAAGAAATAATTATTCCAAACAACTTATCTCTAATACCCACACTCCCTCCCCCAAATTTAAGTTCCATACTTACTGTAAGTGAGTAATGTGTCCAGTTACAATCAAATTCTTCTGCACTATCACTGAAATCTCTCTCAATGAACAGCTTCTTAGCTTAATGAATTTCAAATGACCTTAGAACTGAAGTCTTTATGTAGGAGGAGCTCTGCTTTATTCACCAAATGTACTGTCATGAGAAAATTTGCATTCAAAGCAGGTCAGCATTCAAGGTTATGTCTGTCAAAAGATTCAGAGGAAATCACAAAGTTCATCTGAGTGATTTTCTTTCCTTTTTTATTAGTTCCTGATATGGCATTTCAGCATGCCAATGTTATTTTACTATGTGACTCACCACACAGGGAATTAAAAGAAAATCCAAAGGTAAGTATGTGATTGCTAGGACCACATTGTTTCCTCAGAGTGCACTATTTAAAGTACTTCACTGTCTTGAGTTTCGAATATCTTTAAGTATAAAAAGCCATAAATGGAGAAGGATTTCAGAAACCTGGATTTTACTTTAGGCTCTCCTTCCCATAATCATCTGGGTGACCTTGAGCAATATCCTCAACTTCTTTAGGCTTCAGTTTCAAACAATTTATTGAATGGAACCTCAGAAGTCATCTAGTCTAACTTGCAGTGTCAAGCAAAAATTGCTTCTGCATTTTCCCTAAGAAATGGTCAGTTTTTCATTTGCAAAATTAGCAGTTAGAACTAGACGATGTCTAAGATTTCTTTGATTTCTAAAATCCTTGGCATTGTAATTAAAATTCAGTGCCAGCTACATTTTTCCCATTTAAAATTTATCAAGTAGTTCTCTACATAACCAAACAAGATTTTATTTCAGCCCAGATAAAATTTAAAAAAGAAACTCAGAGGTGGTTTAACTACCTGTTGGAATTTCCTGGTGCTCAGCAGTATAAGGACCTATGGCTCGGATTTGATCCCTGGCCCTGGAACTTCCACATGCCATGGCACAACCAAAAAAAAAGAGGGGGGGGGAATCAGATCACCATCAAATTTTCCCTCATCTTTCAAGTTGCTCCAGAGTTTTTTAATCCACCTCTGATTTAATCTGCATGACCAGGAATTATGCAAAGCTGTAAGAAGCCAGCCAGTATACTTTTGATCCTTTTCTAAAGTAGATGAAGTGATGTCAGTGATTTATTTCAAAATAGAAGTAAATTGAGACTGAATCCAGTCTATATACCATCTAATATTCCAATGGATAAAAAGTGTCTCCCTTGCTTTGGAACACAGGTTCAGACTTGATAACTTCTCTCAGATACCAAAGATATATTTTACGCTAAATATACGAATAAACAAATAAACAGCAAATAGTCTGAAGGAAGAGGGGGATCATGGATTATGGTCTTCTCTCCATTACTAACTTTATGTTCTACCTAAGATATTTTTTCCTTCTTTATTCATTTGCAGAGTTAATACTGCCCCCTAAATTGAAGTTGGAAGGTGGGAAGAAACTAAGAATTGTTTAGGGAATTTAGTATCTACTTTTCAGATTATCAGCCGATGTGTCTTCTTTCACAATCATTTTTATGGGAAATTATTTATCAGGCCTACATGAGGAATTTTATAATCAGAATTTGCTGACATGATGGTAAGAAAAAGGACACTTAGATTCAAAATCTTCTCTCCTTTTCCTGTGATTACAATTCCAATTAACTCATTTATCTTCTATTTTTTTTTAAAAATCTCTCCAGGAAGTTTCCTTCAGGCTTCCTGTTTCTCCCAAATCTTCTGGCCCTTGAAAATATTTTATTATACTATACTTTATAGTAGAACAGAGAGGTACAATTCAAAGAAATAGAAGTATATATCTTGGAATAATACAGCACATTTATATGTAGACATGCAAACAATAAATTAAATACAGTCGTTTCTTGGTACCCATGAGGGATTAGATTCAGGATTCCCCCATGGATACCAAAATCCATGGATGATCAAGTCCCTTATATAAAATGATGTAATAATACAGTTGGCCCTCCTTATCTGTGGATGCAGAACTTGCAGACATGGAGGGCTGACTATATTGTTAATAAAATGCAGTCAGAAACAATAATGCACCATGCCTCAGATGTTAAAGTTGATTAGATGTGAGCTTCAACTTTGATTTGATAGCTTAATCATTGAAAGCACAGGTTTAGTTTTGCTCCTTGGTGTGAAGAGAAAGACACTGAACAGACAACTCATTTTCATATACTAAAAGTCCTATTTGATGGCTTTCTAGTAACATCAATAGAAGTTGCCAGTGATATGTGTGACTGTACCTTAGCACTCATTACTCTGCCCCAGCTACAAGGCATATTGCAACTTCTAAGAAAAAGAGAATTTGGGAGTAAGCCTGATTGGTGTACAGAAAGGAGGCTGGATAAGAGTAGCTTTAATAGTCCCCTCCCTAGAAGAAGCTGGTCTATACCAAAACCAAGAAAGGATATAAATCCACATTTGATGGAGGCTAGGGCCAGTATCACTCAAGAGATGTGAAATGAAGAGGTATACCAAAGCCCCAGGGTGGGGAAGTTTCTAAGGACAGTTGAGATCAAGTTAGTCTTCTGACAGAACTGGGCAAGTGATACAAATGATTCTGCAAGCAGTCAACCATCAGTCCCTGGAGGAGGCCAGCAGAACTAGGCAAAAGATTTAGGCCTGGGCCCCAATTTCAACAGAGACACAGAGAAAAAACTGAGCTTCCAGATTGGTACCAAAGTCCAATTAAACAGTCAGTAGCAGATGGTTACAAAGTTTCCCAGGGGTCCAGATCAATTCCAGAGGCATACAGCATACAGTAGGCTATTTCCAGACTTCTACCTGCTAAAAGAAAATGGTTTTCACTGGGTCAGGGCTATGTCAGAACTGAGATTTCTTAGGCTGACACCATAAGTGAAGTTAGGATGGGCCTAGGGTGGGCAAGTACTTACTATCCATGACCTCTTCAGCAGGAAGATACATATTACTTTATTTTATCCATTATCCCCCTAAAGTAGCTAAGTAGATAATATTTTAGTTTTAAAAATGAGTATCACTCAAGTTTCAGTAGGTTAAATTACTTTCTAGAACTCAAAACCTCAAGAGAAATAAAATCTAGGTTGGCCTGACACCTAGCCAGTGCTCTTTCTGCAGAGTCACATTACTTCTGGGATTCTTCCCAATACCTCAGCAGCTAAAATAGCTGACTGGTAGGGATCAGGTTATCTCTTTCACTGTGTCAAGCTCTGTAACTCCCATTCTGTTGATAAAAACAGGAAATGGGTATTCCTGAACTGCTGTTCAAGTGAGGCAATCAGCAAAGGCATTAATTAATGCCCCAAAGTGTTATTTACTTGTAATGCTAAAAGATATTAAATATGCACAAACAATACAAATATTTAAAAAATAACCACTGACTATTTAGTTTATATGTACACACACAGTTCTTAAAAAATTCTCTGAATTTGAAAACAGTCTTTAAATTTTCATACAAATGAGTCATTAAGACTTCCTGAATTTATAGCTGGTTGGTCAGAAGAACTGGGACTTTCAACTGGCATCTGAAGTGGGGGCAGTCTTGATGGACTGAGCCCTTAACCTGTGGGGTCTTTGCTAACTACAGACAGTGTCAGAATTGAACTGAATGGTAGGATACCCAGTTGGTGTCAGAGAATCTGAGACTGAATAATTGGTTGATGTCAGAAAACACCCCAGACAAGTCAACCTTCTTTTTAATCATTTCTTTATGTCATATAGTCCACCTATTTGGAAAGGCCTAGGTCTTTCTATAAGCTTATCAAGATAAAGCTGTCTAATAAACAGTGGTAGAGACTCTACTGTGGTAGAGACTCTAAAAGAGGAAATTCTATTCTTCCTTTTAGTAACAGAACCTTATGAGCGCTAGCTGTGTACATGGCCTCTAAGCCAGAGACAGTATTTTCCAGACTCCTTTGCAGTTAGGTATGAAAATATGACAGAAATTTAGACAATGAGAAGTTCTCCTTATGGCACAGCGGAAATGAATCCGACTAGTATCCCATGAGGATGCGGGTACAATCTCTGGCCTCGCTCAGTGGGACAGGAATCCAGCATTGCTGTGGCTGTGGCTCCGATTCAACCCCTAGCCTGGGAACTTCCATATGCTGTGGGTGTGGCCCTAAAAAAGACGGAAAGAAGGAAGGAAGGAAGGAAGGAAGGAAGGAAGGAAGGAAGGAAGGAAGGAAGGAAGGAAGGAAAGAAAGAAAGAAAGAAAGAAAGAAAGAAAGAAAGAAAGAAAGAAAGAAAGAAAGAAAGAAAGAAATTTAGACAATGGTATGCAAGTAGCAGTGATGTGTATGAAGTCTGTATCATGTTTTGACAAAAAAAATCTCCTGTCCTCTTTTTTCTCTCCCTTCATTCAACTGGCAGGCTATAGCACAGACATGATAATAGGAGCCAATGTGACCACATACACAAAGTCACCATACTAGGAGACAGCAAAACAATAAGGTAGAAGGACCCTGAGCCTTGGATGACCTCCTGCAGCAGTGCAGCCTGCCCCACTTTGGTCTGTTGCTTGAACTATAATAATTTTTTTTTTTTTTTTTTGCTTTTTAGGCTGCACTCACAGCATATGGAGGTTCCCAGGCTGGGGTTCAAATCAGAGCTGTAGCCATTGGCCTATACCACCACCACAGCAGTGCGGGATCTGAGCCACGTCTGCGACCTACGCCACAGCTCACAGCAACGCCCCATCCTTAACCCACAGAGCGAGGCCAGGGATTAAACCTGCAACCTTATGGTTACTCGTCAGATTCGTTTCCACTGTATCTCAGTTCCTCCTGAACTATAACATTTTGAGGTCTCTTGATTAGCAACTTACCTTGTGCCCTGAATAACATAAAAGTAAATCTTCATTAAAGTGCAATTGAGTTCATAGCAGCACTATCTACAATAGCCAAGAAGTGGAAGCAACCCAAGTGCTCATCAACAGATGATTGGCTTAAGATGTGGCATAGATAAATATAATGGAATATTTCACAGCTATAAAAAGAATGAATTTATTGCCATTTGCTGAAACATGGATGGACTTGAAGAATATTATGCTTAGTGAGATAATTCAGACAAACACAAATACCATATGAAATCATTTACATGCAGAATCTAAAAAATAATACAGATGAATGTATATACAAAACAGAAACAGACTCACAGACAGAAAACAAACTTAAGGTTACCAAAGGGGAAAGAGATGGCAGGGAGGGATAAATTAGGAGTGTGGGATTAACAGATACACACTACTATATATAAAATAGATAAGCAACAAGGAATTGCTATATAGCACAGGAAATTATACATGATATCTTATAATAACCTATAATGGAATATAATTTGCAAAAGTAACCCAAATCACTATGCTGTAGACTCGAACCTAAGACCATATCGTAAATCAACCATGCTTAAATTTTTTTAAAAGTACAGTTGATATTTCTTAATGTGTTACTCTTCCCAAAGGCATTTGCAAATATAGTCCGAATATCAAAGAATTCATAAACTCCAAAGAAAAATATGCTAATGGTACTTCAGAGGTAGTTATAGGTCAGAGGTTCCTGATTTTGGTTGTATTTTGGTTTTAGCTCCCTTTAAAATCGTGGTATGCCAACAACTGCCTCGTCTGTCACTCTTTTAAATTCAGCCTTGACTCTAAGCTTTCACATGTCAGTTTTCCCCCTTACTATGTGATTTCCTTAAGAGCAGGAAGTGTGCCTTACTTGCCTCTATAAATCCAGTTCCTAAAGTCTAGCAGATATCCAATAAATGTGTATTGAATGATTCTAG